>NW_009952640.1:327877-424020 GCF_000747805.2 Chaetura pelagica | reverse complement strand
ATTCCTGCCCATCCTGGCACAGCCCTGCGCTGCCACTTGCGCTTTCTCAGCGCGTAGCTGAGGACACGGGATCAGAGCAGAAAAAAAATCTGTGTGAGGCAGAGCTGCAGCTGCTGGAGGAGCTTATTTTATCTGTCAGCAACTGTGCATGAACCCTCACTACTGCAGGATAAAATCTGACAGAGAGGCATAAGTCCTGACAGAGAAAGTTTTATATGCATTAAAGTCCCCATCAACCTGTCAATGCGTAAATGGCCCTATGCAATGTAAGTGATGATTAAAAGTGATACAAAAAGAAAGCATTTAAAACCCAAATGAACCTACCCACTACACCAGATCTACACCAAACAGTTTAACTTAATAAGTTAAACTGTTTTTAAGTCACAGAGATCAGCAACAAAAGGCCTAACTGCCAAAAGGCATTTTAGACATTCAGCAGATTTCCTATTAAAATTTAAGATAAGAAACCATCAAAATGTACATTAAAAAAATCCCAGTCAACCGTGGTAAAATTTCTTGAGGAATCAAGGAAAGTGTGTCCCGTTTGTGGGACTGCTTCCAGGGCCTTCTCCCTCTCCGTAAGCTTTTGTGCTTTTGTGTTTATGGCAAAAATAGTTTACAGTTGGAACAGCTACATTCAGCCTGCAGCCCAATAGCAGCTCCTTGTCTTGGAAGGATATTTATTATTCCTGATGCCCTTAATTGCCTGATTAATCTGTGTAACCAACAAATGTAATGCATGTAATCCCATGATCCCTTCAATTTGTCCCTTATCAACCAGGCAGGTATTTGCTGTGCTGCTTGTTGTGTGCTTCCCTCCAAGCAGGTTGCCAGCTTTTCACACATGAGGATTTCCTACCACACTACGTGTTTGCACAGTGCTGGCACAGGACAGCTGCCTGCTTGAAGCTTCCAAGGGCTATGGGATAAAAAAACTCAAATACCCCTGAAGCCACCCTAGCTATTTGAGGAGGTCTGTTTTCCTTTTTATATCATTAAAGCTGGCAGGCAGCAAGGAAATGAGGAAAAAAGGGTTATTTTTTAAAAAATAAATAAGAATAGAACATCAGCATTTTTTAGGAGCCAGTCTCCATCTTTCTTGTTGTGCTCTCTGACCTCTGTGTAGTCTCCTTTTGTAATGGAAATAAACACTAATTTTTCAAAGGTGAAAATCTGCTTTATCTGTTCTGTAAGACAATGACAATTAAGTCTGTGTCTTATATTTCCCCACAACTTTTCCATCAATGTAAGACACTGACTTAATTGTGTCACTCAAATCCCAGTGTAGTTGTGAGTCAAAATGTCAACAGATACAGGCTACTCCAGTGATACATCCATATGAATGTGTGTGCTGTAGACCTACACACAGAATAAATGGCTGTGGATATTTGTCAGACTGCTGCTACAAGTGGCCTCATACTTTTTGGATAAGCTTCAGATAAAAGTCTAAACATCTGGATGCTTATAAATATCATCCAGAGCTCCTGGATGTCGAGGCTTTTCTCTCATTCGTTTGGACATGTATGTGAAATTGTCAGTGGGCACAGAAGTGCTGTAATGTGAGGGGTAATTGGCCAGTGGACAGAAATAGGAATCAGATGTCTTTCAAATAAAACTCACTTCTCCACCAGCAATCCTCCAGTGGATCTCCCACACCTGTGGATGAGGGGTTATGCTGCTGTTACTGCCATTCAGAACTTTTTTAATGCTGGACGTATTTTTAAAAGACAGCTCTCACAGCTTATAAAGCAAGGTTTTGGCTTTGACTAATGAAAAGCATTAATGTGCTGTGGGAGGTGGAGAGAGAGAAAGATTATGATTAAATCTCTGCACTCCTCTCCCGTCTCTAAGGGCTTGGATAAGACACAGTTCTGCTGGGCAGCTGAATTTGAGCTAAATAAGATAGCTGGGAGAGGGAGCCTTCTTGGTGGTTTCATATAGGCTTGCACATGTGGTAGGGCCAGGGAACATTTCTGATGAAAATAAAATTGTTCTGGGCTTGATCCAGCTGAAAATACCGACAGCCTGCTGGGCCCTGCAACTTTCATAAGGTTGCAGATCCTGGCTCCTAGCAGGAAGCTTGGCCTGGCTGCTGTGGAAGGCCCAGCAAGCAAAACAATAGCTTTATGCCTGAAAGTTGTACATCCAATTGGGAGAGGCAGGAGGACTTGTGCCAACATGCTCCCTCTCTCCCAGTGCTGCCAGTGTTGGGCTCTTTCTTGTACCTTCAATCCCCTTGACCCATGCCCCGCGAGTGCAGCCAAGAAGTCAATTGGGAGCCCAAAATTGGAGGCAGTTGCTCCTTTGCTCATAAAAAAGGGCTGGTGGGTCTTGGTATCTCACAGACTGGTGGTGATAACTGGTAATGGCCTCCTGCGGGATGAACATGATTCTCTCCTCATTCCCCTGTGTTTTTTTTTTACTGTCAGCCTCTCTTGAGCTAGATTTGGCCTCTAAGAACAAGTGTTTTGTTGAAATGATTTATGACTTAGGTTCTTTCATATAGTGCCCTTTATGTACATCACAGGCAGGTCTTTATAACAAGTTTGAAACAACGTAGGTGGCACATGCCAAAAAAATACATCTATTGAAAGCAGAAGGCTAAAATACCCCCAAACAACATTTTAAAACTTCTATGGGAATTTGGTATAAAAACTTCTTGAGGTGGAGGGGGATGTTTGGTTTCATGGCCTTGGATTGCCAAGAGATGTGTTTCATGCACTCTCAGGGTGAGACAGGAGACTGAGCCTGTGGTGGACAACAAAGAGTAAGTTCATAAACTTGGTCAGCTGTTGGAAACATGGGCAACAAAAATACTTTAAACTCAGTGCTATAGAAGTAATTCCTGCAGCTGTCTGGATCACAGACTCAGCTCTGCATCCTCTCATCTTTTGCATCACATTGCCTTAAATTCATGGGTGGGCCAGAACTTCTCACATCACGACAAGCTGGTCTGTTCCAGGTGCAGAAATAGGGGCAAAACAAGCACAGTCAGTTCACCTTTCAGATACACAATCAAATCCAGCTCCAAAATTTTGCTATAAGCTTCTTTTAAAGGGGAAAAAGAATATTTTCTAGCAACACAGAACCCTGATCCTGGAAACTCTGTGCCTTCCTTCTATGAGGAAATTACTAGGTGGATAGATGATGGTAGAGCGGTAGATGTGGTTTATCTTGATTTCAGTAAAGCATTTGACACCGTCTCCCACAGCATCCTTGTAGATAAGTTGATCAGGTATGGGTTTGGTGATCAGGAAGTGAGGTGGATTAGGAACTGGTTGAAAGGAAGGAGCCAGAGAGTTGTAGTCAATGGGGCAGAATCTGGTTGGAGGTGTGTGACTAGTGGAGTCCCACAGGGGTCGGTTCTTAACTGAGCTGATGTAATCACAACAAAACAGATTTTATATGAGTACATATCCTGTGTGGAAGGAACAAAATACCCAGCAGGACCAGAACCCTGGACTTCCACAGGGCAAACTTTGGTCTCCTCAATCATCTATTAAGGGAAATCCCATGGGACAGGGTGCTAGAAAATAAAGGAGCTCAAGATAGCTGGTCAACATTCAAGGACCACTTCTTGCAAGCACAGGATCAGAGTGTCCCAATGGTTAGGAAATCTAGTAAGGGTGCTAGGAGACCTGCATGGTTAAAGAAGGAACTACTGGGCAAACTTAAGTGGAAAAGGAAAATCTATAGATCATGGAAGGAGGGGCTGGTCACTTGGGAGGAATATAGGACTGTTGTCAGAGGATGTAGGGAGGCAATTAGGAAAGCTAAGGCCTCCTTGGAACTTAACCTTGCAAGTCAGGTTAAGGATAATAGAAAGGGCTTTTTCAAGTACATAGCTAGCAAAACTAGCAATAGAGGCAATATTGGCCCATTGAGGAATGAGGTGGGAGCCCTGGTGACAGAGGATATAAAGAAGGCAGAGGTGCTGAATGCCTTCTTTGCCTCTGTCTTCACTCCTGCAGGGTCTCCCTATGAGCCCCAGATTCATATAGCCCCAGAAGAAGTCAAGATAGAGGAAGAGTTTGACATGGTAGATGAGGATTGGGTTAGGGATCAGTTGAGTAATCTGGACATCCATAAATCAATGGGTCCAGATGGAATGCACCCAAGGGTGCTGAGGGAGCTGGCGGAGGTCATTGCTAGGCCACTCTCCATCATCTTCAGTAAATCATGGGCAACAGGTGAGGTGCCTGAGGACTGGAGGATAGCAAATGTCACTCCAGTCTACAAGAAGGGCAAGAAGGAGGACCCGGGTAACTATAGACCGGTCAGCCTCACCTCCATCCCTGGAAAGGTGATGGAACAACTTGTTCTTGTGACTATCTCCAGGCACATCAAGGACATGGGGGTCATCAAGAGCAGTCAGCATGGTTTTATCAAGGGTAAATCATGTTTGACTAACCTCATAGCCTTCTATGAGGAAATTACTAGGTGGATAGATGATGGTAGAGCGGTAGATGTGGTTTATCTTGATTTCAGTAAAGCATTTGACACCGTCTCCCACAGCATCCTTGTGGATAAGTTGATCAGGTATGGGTTTGGTGACCAGGAAGTGAGGTGGATTAGGAACTGGTTGAAAGGAAGGAGTCAGAGAGTTGTAGTCAATGGGGTAGAATCTGGTTGGAGGTGTGTTACTAGTGGAGTCCCACAAGGGTCGGTGCTGGGACCGGTGTTGTTCAACATCTTCATCAACGACCTGGATGAGGGTATAGAATGTACCCTCAGCAAGTTTGCTGATGACACTAAGCTGGGAGGAGTGGCTGACACACCAGAAGGCTGTGCTGCCATTCAGAGAGACTTAGATAGGTTGGAGAGTTGGGCGGGGAGAAACATGATGAAATTCAACAAGGGGAAGTGCAGAGTTTTACATTTGGGGAAGAACAACACCATGTCCCAGTACAGGTTGGGGGCTGAACTGCTGGAGAGTAGTGTAGGTGAAAGAGACCTGGGGGTCCTGGTAGACAGGAGGATGACCATGAGCCAGCAATGTGCCCTTGTGGCCAAGAAGGCCAATGGCATCCTGGGGTGCATTAGAAAGGGTGTGGTTAGTAGGTCAAGAGAGGTTCTCCTCCCCCTCTATTCTGCATTGGTGAGGCCACATCTGGAGTATTGTGTCCAGTTCTGGGCCCCTCAGTTCAAGAAGGACAGGGAACTGCTTGAAAGAGTCCAGCGCAGAGCTACGAAGATGATTAAGGGAGTGGAACATCTCCCTTATGAGGAAAGGCTGAGGGAGCTGGGTCTCTTTAGCTTGGAGAAAAGGAGACTGAGGGGTGACCTCATCAATGTTTACAAATATGTAAGGGGTGAGTGTCAGGGGGACGGAGTTAGGCTTTTCTCAGTGATTACCAGTGATAGGAAAAGGGGGAATGGGTGTAAATTGGAGCATAGGAGATTCAAGGTGAATATCTGAAAAAATTTTTTTACTGTGAGAGTGACAGAGCACTGGAACAGACTGCCCAGGGAGGTTGTGGAGTCTCCCTCACTGGAGACATTCAAAAGTCACCTGGATGAGTTCCTGTGTGATGTACTCTAGGTGACCCTGCTCTGGCAGGGGGGTTGGACTAGATGATCTCTCGAGGTCCCTTCCAGCCCCTAAGATTCTATGATTCTATGATTCTATGATTCCTTAGTGTTTTACTGACTGAAACTGCTCAGAGTCATAGGAAAGCACATAGCCAAGCTGACAACATATATAGAAAGTAAGGTTTTTTTCAAAAACTTGAAAGGAGTGATCACAAGCACATAAAAACATGGAATATAATGAAAATGAAAAATGATGTAGAAGAAAACCAGGCTGTTAGTTACTGCCCTTTATCATCTCTTCAATCACTGATCAAGTCCTTGTACCCACAGCCATTTCATGTGATATAAACCAGCAGTAATTAGTCCCCGTCCAAAAGAGTACTTAAACACATACCTTAACTCTAAGTATCTGAAGATCTCTTCTGAAGTCACTCTGAGGCCTGACACCCTGAGATGCTACCCACACACTCCCATGCTGGACTGAAGCCTGCATTTTCCCTTTCCTGAACCGGAACGGCACTTTTGCCTGTGATCGTGGAGTTAACTGGAAAATTTGCCCCCACACAGACAGCCTGACACTCTTTTTTTCTGCTCCAGTGAAGCTTACTCAAATATTTCAATGTCAGTTGCAGAGCAGGCCTGATCCTGTACTTGGGAAGCCACTGAGAATTTTGCTCTTGATTTCAACGTATTTAGGATCAGGCCTCAGTGAGCACTAGAAATCCCGTAAGTATGTGAGTGACCTTTATTTTCAGAGGTTCTCAACATCTTGGACTACCAGATCAGTTTCCTTTTCAAAGCATAGATTTGAAGAGTATATAAATACCATTTATACATGTATATACATACCCTCACTCAATACCTGCATATACATACACTATTATTTCTATTTCACCAGAATTGTGCAAACATATTATCTGATCAAAACATTATTTTAATGATGGAAACCCTTGCTTTTCTCTGAAGTTGTCTTTGTTGAACTAATCCAAGACAATACTTTTATCAGAAATATGTATAGACATGTAATCCAAATGACACGGAGCCTTGTTCAGCACAGAGAGGGATTTTACTCTCAGTTATACCAATGTAACTTCTGTTCAAGACGAAAGACATCCCTCTGATCTTACACCACGCAGATGTATTTTCTCTGAGCAGAAGACATAAAAGGCCTGTCAAAACTTGTGCTCCTCGGTGGGATTTATATCTCTGTTAAGTGGGCCCGTTTGATTTGAATATGTATGTGTGTACATTCATAATGGGAATTACTCATCTCTCCCTAAGTGCAAGATATGGATGTGGACATGACTGCATTATCCATAAAAGTGTAATAAAATGTTTTGCCTGTGAACATGCAATAAAACACACTTCATTTTATGTGAGGATATTTGTGTGTAATCTGATTCTCACATTACACCATGTTGCAATTTTAGTATAAATGCTCTCTCACTTTGAAGGAGTAGTCTGCATAGCAGGATGATTCATGGGATAAGACAAGAGTCCTTTGCTCTTGCAAATACAATTTGAAAACAGACTTGAGCTCTTTGAAGAAGTGCACTGGCTGGGTTCAGACCTGGGCTCACTGGTTTGCACAGGACTCCGCAGGATCTTGATAGCATCGCTTGGGAAATATGTAGGACCAAGATCTCAGCAGTTCATGGCTTCCTGGAAAAACAAGCTTCCCCCTAATGCCACCTTGCAGCTTGGCACATAATGTGTAGGAGTTATGTAGAATGTGTTCTACTTACAGAAACGGCACTTGCACACCAGATCTTCGACCTCCTGTCTAAGGAAGGGATGGCAAACTTAAAAAAAAAACACCTGTGGGAAGGTGGGAAGGGACATCTCCCTCCATGTCCCGTTCAGCTACTGTTTTTAGCTGCAGTGTCTGCCTCCATACATCACACCAGGAAGCAACATGTTGTCCCCAGGTGGCCCTGAGAAGCTCTGACAATCCCTCTGCCTTGGTCCAGGGCAGCCAGCAGTATTTCAGACCAACTAAAAGCTGCCACATGATGGAGTCAGGACCTTTTGCAAAAGGTTATGAACACTGTGCAGCGGGGCAGGGGTGCAATACATCAGGGAGGTACAGTGTGAAAAGGGAGGGGAGCAGTGAAACAGTGTGGACACCATGTGCCTTGTGTAAGTCCTGGGTGGAAGGACACAGCTTCACTCAGGGAAGGAAGTTAATATCGCAGTGTCTCAGGCAGCCTCTTGGAGCGGGCATGGCAGTTCTTGCTGTACATGTGCACAGAAATGCATGTCACAGCATTAACAACAGACTTCCACAGAGGAGCTAAAGGGGTTGCTTTTTCCATCTTAAAAATAATTTCCTTATTGTTATGATGGTACACAATGCCACTGTTCTCTCAGTATTTAGGTATTGAATTCCCCCTTCTTAGAGGGGACTCGAGTGACCTGTGGTCACACCATGTGTGTACTGAGCCCTCTTTGTTATTTGTGCTTTTTAGAGAGATTATGCTCCCATGATTTATATAAAGACCCTGCCTTTTTAGAGGGGATTTCATATGACCCCATGATCCCATTATTTAAGTACTAAGATCCTCCTTGTTAGAGGATACTTTAACCACCATTTACACACTCAGCTCCACAGAACAGGGCTTTCCCCACCAGTGTCAATAAAGTCAGTTTTTGTTTGAGTGCTCTTCCTCTCAGCATTTAACTCATACTTGAGACTCAACACTCCTGTTTTTCATAGCATGCTCTCAGGCCAGCTGCATCCTCCCATGCCAGTGGCACGTTAAGCAATCCCCAAAGCCAGGAGTGGACATGACTGTGGGTTGAGCAGCTGTGTCTGTGGTTGCGAATCCCACCAGTCAGCGTGAGAGTGCGAGGGAACAGGACTGGGCAGAGTGTGTTGATGGCATCCTAAATGACTGTGCTAAGTTCCTTAAGCAATGTATACTCAGGCAAAAAAAAGTCAGTATTGTCACCACTGAACACTGATACGATGAGAAGAAATAACTTTGAAAGTAGAATGTCCTTCTTGTAATCTGCCTTTTTATCTCGAGCATTTCAGATTTGTGAATTCCACGTGCTTTGTATGCAGTTATGCTAGTAGTATATCAATCTTTCTTTTAGGGTGTTCAGGAAAATGATGCTTAATATAGCTTTACACAGAATAAATGCTAGGACAATTTTGACTATGTATGGATTCAGGTTCTAGCAGGTTTCGCAGATCAGAATGAAAAACTGAAAAAAAGCATAGTGATAAATAAAGCTTTTTAGAAGACATTTACTATGTGGACCAAAGCACTTCAATTCTACAAACAAGAAAGGGAAGGAGAAAGATAACTAGGGATAAAACAGCAATAAGTGACAGTACATGTGGCAGCTGTGGCAGGAAAAAGATGATGTAGATACAAGTATGGCAATGTGAAAAAGCAATAAGGAAAGTAAAAGCATAAGGAAATAAATGGGTCTATTAACTACATGTCTTTCCCTTGTAGAGCTCATGAAAGAAAAAAAAAAAAGGCTGTGAGTGCTGTAGGAATTTCAGTGTTTAGAGACAGCAACGTTTCTAATAAAGACATAGGCAGTGATGTTTGAAATAAATAACTCCATGGGACACTTCACAAGCAGCAGAAGGAGGCACATGCTGCTCACATGAGCATTACAGAGCAGTTTACCTACAGAGACTATGAAAAGCCCCTTCTCCAGAGGAAGATGTATTTGAGGCAACCTTTGGCATATTTGCTTTGCATTTAAGAGGTGCTTAAGAGATCTTAGTTTATCAGGCTAATTTTAGATAACTGAGGAGGTGTTAACTTTGTGTTAGGATTCATGAAAGCAAACAGATGATTATAAACAAAAGTAATGGGAAGTTCTCTTGTCTAACAGAAATTTTAGGGAAAAAAAGGGAAGATTAAATGACATTTATCAATAAAGAATGCAGATGTGTGAATAAAAGTCTTTCCTAATCCTATTGCAATTCCATTCTTTAAAATGCTCTAGATTGATGAGACTTTTGTTTAAAAAATGCAAGAGAATAAAGAAATCGCTTTACTTCACCCAAAAAAAAATTTTTTAATTTGGAATTTAAATACAGAATGTTTTTACAATGAAGCTGAAACAAATTTTGAAATTAAATATTTAATTTTTAAAATATCAACCCAATACTTTTCAACTTTTTTTTTTTTTCGGGTTCTCTTGTACCCATACATATATAAATACACTTGTTTTCAGCTGTAACAATTTGAGAAAATTAACAATATTTCAGGAAATATATTAGTCTATTTCAATTTACATTTTTCTGTGGGAAAAGGGAGGTTTAAAGACACTTTTCACTCAACAGTAACAAGGAAATAGCAGGTGAAAAAACATTTAAAGAAAAATAAACTGTATTAAGCAAATAGATGTCATTGTCTGAAGATGGGGCATTGATGGAAAGCACTATACAGATGTAAAGCACTTCATTAATGTTTACAAATATGTAAAGGGCCAGTGTCAGGAGGATGGAGCCAGGCTTTTTTCAGTGATGTGCAGTGATAGGACAAGAGGCAATGGGTGCAAGCCGGAGCATAGGAGGTTCCACATAAACCTGTGAAAAACCTTTTTCACTGTGAGGGTGACAGACCACTGGAACAGGCTGCCCGGAGAGGTTGTGGAGTCTCCTTCTCTGGAAACTTTCAAGACACATCCAGATGCCTTTCTATGTGACCTGTCCTAGGTGATCCTGCTCTGGCAGGAGGGTTGGACTCGATCTTCAGAGGTTCCTTCCAACCCCTAACATTCTGTGATTCTGTGATAAACAGGGGAATGTAAATTACTGCCAAGAATATCTTAATGACATAAGACCTGGTAGAGTGGTACATGACAGTGAGAGCTGGGCAGATGTGCGAAATTATATGGACTTGACATACAAAAAATATGTTTTTAGTACAGACACAAACCAGAAATCTGTGTGTAGGACCAAGGAAGTCAAGGATGGCCACAGAGTCTGGGGCTCAGGAATACAGTGCCTCTGACAAGGACTTGGGACTTGTGGTCAAGGGGTTGCTACTGCAATACTGTAGCTAAAACAAGCTCTAAATGTAAAAAGAGAGGAGCAACCAGTGGGAATACGGATATAATTTTCATTTTTACAGAGCTGAAGGGATACAGATGTTGGAATGTTATGTACAGTCCTGGTCATCCCATATTTATAAAAAGATGTTAAAAAACTGAAGAAGATGCAAAAAATTAGCCAGGAAAATATTCCAATGCTGAGGAAAAAAAAAAATAATCTGCACAGTGCAAGACCTAAAGGCTTGAACAAAAAGAGCAAAAACAGGTAACATGGATATGCCATAAATACTTAAATCACAAGAAACAACTCTGGGTCTAAAGTGGAGAGAGATACTGTGATGAGCAATGGAGACTAAAAATGAAACTAATTCACAAGAGAAATAAAGCAAATGTTTTGGAATGCCAAAGTAATTTAAATTATTGGCCCAAAAGTCTTCACCTCTGTGATTCAGAGAAACTCTAGGTAGACAACATGATATGGAAGTAACTTTATTTAAAAAAAACAAAAACAAAAACTCAAAAAATCAACAAAGAAAACAAAACCAAACAACAACAACAAAAGCCACCACCACAACAAAAAACTCCAATCACAACTAAACAAAAAACAAGAACAAACAAAACCATGGCCTATTTTACCCTGGGAAATTGGTCCTGATGATCTAATAGCCTTTCTGGGCACATCTGTAATACTCTGACTATTTCTATGGATAATATTTTGTGGACCAGACCCAAGCCTTCCTGCACATCCAATTTACCTTCTTGGCAGAGAACTGAGAGGAGAGATAGTTGTGTAGCTCATGCCAAAGCTAACAAGGAGTGGATCTTGTGCAAGACAAAGCCCTGCTTGCAGAGAAATTTAAGCCAAAGCAATGCATAACTGCAAGCAAACAGTGAAGTCATAAGCACCCTTGGAGCCCATCTTGCCTTCGGTTCCTCGCTGTAGTTGCACAGCTGAATTAGTTCAGAGCTGCTGTTGCTTTCTATATGCACATCTGTGCTTTGGCATTTCTAATACTCCCCGGTACTGGGGAGACAGAAGTCCTGTGATGCTCTTGTCCCTCTTCTTTAACAAAACCATTACCCCTAAGAACTCATTTAAAACTGTATCTCTGTGGGATCCCCTCCATCAACACCTAAAGGCTGAAGTCAGTGTTTGAAATAGACTCAACCACAAACTCACACGGCCTGAATTTGTCTCCATAATGTCTTGCTGTATCCAGAGCTACCAGTGCAATTTGAATTTCTGTCTTGAGAAAGGCCAGAGCCTTCAAAAGGTTTTATTTTCTAAACCTACACTTCCTAACTTGGAATCTTGAACACAATTTACACAAACTGACAACACAGAAAAGGATTTTGGGATCAAGTCTAAAATGATTCAGAATTTGACCCTCAAAAATCCTTTTCCATTTGAGGACTGGAATTTTCCATTTCTTGAGAAAAGAGGCAACCTTAATTTCTTTTTTAAAGTCCAGATATCCTGGAAAGCATCAATTATGTGCTTTAATTGCAAAATAAGGTTGTTTGTACAGACACCTGTGCAGAGTGCTCCATCCTGATACTCAGCTAACGTGAACATTCAGATAAGCAGCCTTGTTAAAGTCAATGGGAAAACTTGCCTGGAGAGGGTGAAGTTTGCAGGATCGGATCCTCTGCAGAGAGTTTATTTGTTTCCAGAGATATTTTGTGCCTCACTAAGCAAAAAATGTCATCATATTTCAACATGAAGTCTTGCAGGCCATTGATCTAGAATGCAAGCTAGTTCCTTTGGGTATTTTGGAAAAACAGAAACAACATATTTATTTAACTTAGAAAAATTACTTCCGTCCAAGGCTGTTTCTCAAGAAACTTCCATGACAGCCTAAAACTTGCAAACTTGCTACATACACATGCCAGGCATAGCATAAGGATAAATAGCTCAATACTTTGTGATATGAAATCTTCACAAACAAATATTTCATATGGAATTGTAAGAGATCTTAAAAGACCTTCCACTGTCTTGGAAAAAAAATAATCATAGTTTTAAAGGGCTAGGAAATGTGTATCTTCACATAGTAGTTAGCAAGTGTTTCAATAAACTGTAGAGATTCCTTCTAACAATTTTCATACTTAGTCCCAGAATGATTAATCATGTTGCATTTTTAAGGTTTACATTAAAATAAAAAGAAATAAACTTTCCAAAATAGTAAAACATTGTGGTTCTCATGCCAATAGGAAAAGCCAAGGACATTAAAAATTAAAGATGACATCTCCAATCTAGATTTTGACCTCAGCTAAATATTTTTCATGTTTCTGGCCTCTCCTGGTCTCCTGAGGAAAACGGATTAAACCCTTCTCCCAAAAGCTGAGGGTACACCTGACCTAAATTCTTCCAGATTACAAATTTAAAGAAGAGAAACCTAAGTTTGTAAATTATGCTTAGCTATTGAATGCCATCTGTTTGTGTTCTTCCATAGGGGAGGGTATATTTTGCAGGAGAAAGTAAGTGGTTTATGGACAAAGTGTTAGTCTGAAAAGAAAAGAGTCCTGTTTCGTCCTGTTACTCGCTGCTTTACAGGAGTTTGACTGAAGTTTCTCTCCTGTGCTTCATTCTTTTCTCCGTTAAGCTTTTAAGTATATCCCAAAGTTGCAGTTTGTTTTTTTCTCTAAAAAATAATCTTTTGTAATAAATACTCTGAATGTTTGCTTTGGTTACTTTTGTTTGTTTGTTTGGGGTTTTTGTTGTTGTTGGGTTTGGGTTTTTTCATTTTGCTTTGTTTTGGGTTTTGTTTTGTTTCTCTCCTGAAAAAAGTTAAGGATAGAACAAATGGGCAGAAAATACTCAGGTGGAAACAAAATTTTGCTACTAGTCAGACACTTTACTTCTTGCCTCTCTGGGAACAGAAGATCAAAGACCCATTTTGCCCTGAACCCAGGAGTCCTATATCAAAAGAGCAGAAAAAATGGTCAGTCATCACCAGAATACCCTTGTGGTCTTAAAGGAGTCATGACTCAGAGACGTTCTGTGCTGAAGTTGGTGTCTATTTGTAGTAGTACTCAAAAGATTTGTCCCCTAAATTTTTATCATCTTCTTGTGTGAGGGACATCCTCAGCATAAACATGCACAAAAGGGCTTCCATTTGGTTGCGTTCAGCCTGATGCCTGCGAGATCCATTTGAGCAAGCTCAGAATATGTGGGATAAAAGAATGGATAGTGAGATGGATTAAGAACTGGCTACACAATAGAGCCCAAAAAGTGGTGGTCAATGGTGCAGTCCAGCTGGAGACCTGTAACTAGTGGAGTCCCTCAGGGATCAGTGCTGGGTCCAGTCCTTGTTCAACATCTTTATCAATGACCTTGCTGACAGGACAGAGTCCTGGTAGACAGCCAGGTATCCATGGGACAACAATGTGCCCTTGTGGCCAAGAAGACCAGTGGTATCTTGGGGTGCATTAAGAGTGTCTCCAGCAGATCGAGGAAGGTTCTCCTCTCCCTCTACTCAGCCCTGGTGAGACCTCAGTTGGAGTATTGTGTCCATTTCTGGGCTCCCCAGTTCAAGAGAGACAGGGACCTGCTTGAGAGAGTCCAACAGGGGGTAGTGAAGATGATTGAGGGACTGGAACACCTGCCTTATGAGGGAAGGCTGAGAGACCTGGGGCTTTTCAGTCTGAAGAGGAGAAGGCTGGGGGGATCTAATTAATGTCTATAAATACATGAGGGCTGGGTGTCAAGAAGGCAGGGACAACCTCTTTTCACTTGTGCCCTGTGATAGGATGAGGGGTAATGGCTTCAAACCCGAGCACAGGAAGTTCCACCTCAACATGAGGAAGAACTTCTTTACTGTGAGGGTTACAGAGCACTGGAACAGGCTGCCCAGAGAGGCTGTGGAGTCTCCTTCTCTGGAGACTTTTAAGACCTGTCTGGATGGTTTCTGAGTGATCTGCCCTAGTTGTTTGGATTTTTTGTTTGTTGTTTGTTTTCAGTTGGTTATTTTGGTCCTGCTCTGGCAGGTGGATTGAACTTGATGATCTTCAGAGCTCCCTTCCAACCCCTAATATTCTGTGATTCTGTGACACCCTCTTCCTTGCTGTCCTTCTGGTTCTTCTCCTGGGTGAGAGTGAAGGAGGGGTCCTTATTAATCTTCTCCACCTCTGTCATTGACCAATTCAGCATTTCAATTCAGAACTCAGAATTTTTCATGGTGTAGACCCAAAGAGAATAATCAATGTACAGTTCAATAAAGCTAAAATTAATGATAGATTTACAGTTAAGTGTCAAAGTTTCAGTAAGATGCTTGTGGAAAATTTCCATTTTGTCAAATCAAAAAACCTTTCCTGATAGAAAACCTGTCTGCTGGAAAATTTTCAAGCATGTCTAAGTGTTATGCTACATTTTCAGCTCAAGAATTTCAGTAAGGGCTCCTTATTTTTTTAAAATAAAAGATGTCAAAATTCATCATTGGAAATTTCACTGACGTAAAGGAAAATATTTGGTCCAGGGCATGCATTGTTATAAAGACTATTACCAAAATTTTCACACTGCAGTCATAACCACATATTCATGTAGCCTAGCTAAATAAAATACAGATTTCAAGCAAACAAGGGTAGAATTTTTGGCTAGAACTCACAAGGCAATATCTTTTCTGGAGTTCAACTTTTAGCAACTCAGGTTGTTCAGCCATGACTACAGATTTTTTGGACACTTAACTATCGCTCATAAAAAGAAGTTTGCTCAGAAATGAGGGAGGCCAGAGGCCTGTCAGAGATTTTGCCATCTCTCTTGTGGAGCAATCTCAAGAAAGAAATGGCAAAAGGCAAATTTGTGTTTAGGGTCTGTATCCTGCCTAAGCCTACCTCCTTCAGAAGACTATCAGGTTGCTCAGATATGTTTTCCCCTTCATAAATCCATGTTGACTACTCTGTCATTGTCTTGTCCTTAATATGTCTGGAAATGGCTTCCAGGAGGATTTATTCCATCACTTTCCCGGTGACTGGGTTGAGGCTTGCTGGCTTGTAGTTCCCTGGATCCTCATGCATGCCCTTCTTGAAGATAGGAGTGACATTTGGTTTCCTCCACTCCTAAGGAGCATTCCACGGTTCCCATGACTTTTCAAAGATCATTAGGAGTGGCCTCAGAATGATATCTGCCATGTCCCTTATCACTCACGGATGGATCTTGCCAGATCCCATGGACATGGTGCATTCAGTTTGTTTCCATGTTCCCTAATCTGATCCTTTTCCACCAAAGGAAATTCTTCCTTGCTCCAGCCTTTTCCACTGGTCTTAGGGGCCTAGGATTCCTGTTCTGTCTTGAAGGCTTGGGGAAACAAAGGACAGGAAAATGGGGGTGTGACATGGTGAAAGTTGTCCAGAAGAATGGCTACCTATCCAAAGGATTAAGTTGGCTTTTCTACAGAAGTGCAGGTCTGGAGGTGTGCATGCTAATGGGATAGCAAAGTCATGTTTTGCTATTCATCTAGAAAGAGAAATGTTTTCCATTTGCTGCCTCCCTTCCCACTGGCCCAGCCTGGGGTAAGGGTCTTAGTCAGTTCAATCTGTGAGATGGAGGTTTTGGGGGGATAAGAGGAATTTCACAGATTAAAAGAGATGGGCGTGTGAGGAGAAAGAGGAGAGGGGGGGAGGCAGTAAGAGTGCTGGCAAAAATATTTAAGCATTCAAACTGTTGCAAAACAAGACCTTGTAGGAATAAGAGTCTCTTGCCATGGAAATACAGACTTTGGTATGATTATTTCTGCTGCCTGTGAAGCTAAGAGGTTAAAATAGGGAAATGATAAGTGAAGAAGAGTTACGAGCAGCAAAGACAGAGGCAGGCCAGGTACTGGTACATGCACATGCACTGGGTATTTGGCCTGAGCTCATTGCTGAGCCAGGATCACGGCCAATTTTCCTGTTTTGTTTTTTTTGTTTTTTGTTTTTGTTTTTCTTCCCCTTCTTGGAAGGAACGGAGCAAGGTTAAGCTGACCGGAGAAAACAAAGCTACCATAGCCTTTTGTGGCCTGTAAAGCTGAGTACAGACTGTCATTGTCAGGCTGTGTAACAGTCCACTTTTGTTGTTTACTGCAGCAGTGGGTGGAAGGAAGTGCTCTAAATTATGTTGGGTGACGGGGAGCCAGGAGAAGGGCTGTCATGGGAGGAGGCTCTGCTGTCTTCCTGAACTTTCACTTTTGATTTTCAGCTGAGCTGGAAACACGATTCCTTATTGTTATTTTTATTTTAATGTCTGGACCCATGGCCAGATCCTCAGCTGGTATAAATCAGCTCCTCTTCCCTGTAGCCAAGGAAGGTAGGAGGATGCACAGCGGTTCAGGATACAACCTGCCTTCTTCAGAGACAGCAGCTCTTCTTTTTCCTGGTAAAAATCAGACCACCACATTCATGTGCTCAATCATCAAGTACGTGAACATTTTTCAAAAGCACAACTTCCCAATGACCCAGAGTGCCTTTAAATAAAGAACTGCTATTGGACCTCAGTAGTGTGAAAGGAGCAGTTGAAATCCCTGTCTTGCCCAGCTGTGAAACCTGTGTTTGATTTCTGAAAAACCTATAGAGAAAAAGGGTTAAAGGAGACCATACAAGAAGTAGAAGAAATAAATTGAATGCACATGTGCAATCATTATTCATACTAACGTTCCCTGTATTACTTCATAACACAGCTGTATACACAAAAAAAAGTCCAGTTTGGTTTCTTCCTATTCGAATCTTATTAATTTCTATTTAATGGAACACAAATGTTTGAGCTCTTCATTTTGACGAATGCAGCCTCGTAGCCTATTTGTTAAGCATTAGCCAGCACGGTTGTGACCATCTAATACAAATGTCCCTGGGCCTTTCATGGCTCCTGACAGGACATCTTTTGAGCATGACAGTTGCCATGGGGACGGGTGCAATGCCTATTTGGAAGGAAAATTGGGAGCAACGCTCATTACGTCAAAAACTACATCGGGGAGGAGGGGAAAGAGAATGTTTGCTTCTTGTGCTGACACTTAGCTGCTTGTTTTACCCGCCGCCCACACGCTTCCATCAAACAATATCTCTTTCAAACGCAGAAGTCAAAGTTTGCATCTCCTATCGTTCCAGCTGGAACAGGCCGGGGCTGTGTGAAATGAATATCATCGTGCACAGGCCGGGGCACTGCCTGGCTGGCTCTATCTGTCACTTCATAGCACAGCAACACTGAGCCCTCTCAGTTTTTCCCCTCCTCCTGCCCTCAGCTAAACGCTTCGACCAGCTCTGCAGGGCCCTGCGGGGATGCTGGGGTGGAGGAGGCAGGCAGCAGCTGGGTAAATCTAACCAGCTTGCTCAAACCAGCAGACTGATTGTGGGTTAATGCTGATGAGAGGACGATCAATGTCTGTGTGTATCACAGTTTCCACAGGCAGGGAAAGTGGCAATAAGAAACACGAAGACCTTCGTATCCTCCCCATTCCCCCAGAACACTGAAAGTCAAGGGGAAAAAAGCCCTTTTTTGTAGAAAACAAGTCCTAGACCCTTCTATTTTCAGCTGTCTCTTGGCTTGTATTCTTCTAAAGTCTGTATATTTCTTCCATTAGAAATTTGCTATCGCTTTATTTTTCACCTAGTCTTTCTGTTGACTTAGACTCTCAAAACCCCCACAAACCCACACTGAAAGAATCCTAAATCAGCCCAAATTGGATATCACCAGTTGAAGCCAAACAGCTGAAGGAATTGATGCAGCAGACTCACCACAGGACCCAGGTTTTGGTGGGATAGGTATTGCAAAGCACCTCAATGTCCAGGTTTGGGTGCTGGGGTAATATACAAAATCTTCTCAGCAAAGTGCAGGAGGTGGCTACAACACCTTGTTGAAAGCCTGTGATGCCCACACTGAATGGTCGGGGCCAGCCAGATGCTTGGTCCTTGGAATACCTGGATCCTGGATGATTGCCCATACAGTCCAGCTCTACTTTCTGTGTGTTAAAGGGGCCATGTGCCCACAGCAACTTTCAGGGTTTTGCATTTCCTCTGCCCTTAGGATTTTAAGCAATCCAGAACCTGTTGAGTCCACATGCTAGACAGCTTGGAAATATGACAACTTCCCCAGAGTCTGGATGAATAGAAATTACCTCACATATGGAACTGGGACAGGGTAGTGGAATTGGCCTCTGCTTTGCACGGAGGGTGTCACTTTGGGGTCTTTATGTGCTGTCAGAGCACTTTTTCATTCTCTTCACTGCCAGGTTGCGGAAGTGAAATGTTGTACAGAAAAAGAGGCAGCTTTGACACACTTGCAAGTTTCCTGGCCACAATCAGACTCTGTGGGGCCTTTTTGCACCAGAAAGGCTCCTCCACCAGCTCCCTCTAACACACTGCCCTGACTGGAAGCAGCAATTAATTCTGACATTCTTATTTAAATGAAGAAAAAAAAATTTAAAAAGAAAGAGCAACCACCAAGCACCCCCCTCCTAGAAATAAATGTCATTATTTATGTGCAGCTGCAACCATTGTCCCTCCCCCCCGCTTAGTCATGCATTGACAGCTGCCTTTAAACTTGAACTGTCTCCACTCCTGCACAGCCTGCTACCACTTGAACTGCTTGACTAGTATTATCCTCTAGCAGCAGCAGCCACAGATGTTATCTTGTCTGGGGAGAGAGGTTTCCTGGTCTGAATGCCGGAGCTGCAGTGGGTGCTCCTACATTCCCCATGCAGTCACAACCCAAAGGAGCTGGAAAGCTGATTTTGCATGGTAGTGACAACAGGAATCCCAGGCAGTACCCCGACCTTGGTGGTCTCTTCTTTCTCCTCCTTTTCTTCTCACGGCATCCACCAAAGCCAGGGGGCCACATCTGAAAGGTGCCAGAGCTCCACTGGTCTTTTTTGACCCTCCCTCACCTTTCCCACCACTTGGTCACCACTTTTGCAGAACTCATTTAGCCCTATTAGGTGTTGTGGTTTTTTTCCTTCATTAAGGCAACATTTGTGAAAGTCCAACTTCTCTTAGCTTTTCTGCACACCCAGGCACTACCCTCCAGATTAAGACATCACAAACCTTTGAAGTAGGTACTTTCGTTGGTCTGAATACTGATAAGTTTTACATTGATTCATTGTATGCTACATCAAAATGTGCAATTAATTAAATATTTATGCTTATAAAATAATAAATCTTCACGTTTTATTTCTAAAGTAGTTTCCATCTCAGTAGATTCAGCTAAAAAGAATTAAAACAGATGAAAAACTAGCATTGCAGCAAGTTTCAGAGTTAACCTGTGGTATGTGTTTGCCTATGGCAAATATGAGGCAATTTCAATTAATTTAGCCATCCCTGCTTAGTCACATCTTCCATCGCCATAATTTATCAGGCTATCTGATCATTTTGTTTTGTTCAAACTTTAAGCCCAATTCTTTCTCCAGAATTATGCATGCAAGAGCATGCTTATGTCTCTTAGGTTTATTGGGAATTACAAGTCTGTCTCTGAAGGGAGAGCTGTAGATAAAAGATTCATATGTTTGAACAGAATTTGGATGAAATCTGCTCTGGAGAAAAGCACTGTATAGTAGACCAATGTGAACTTATTCACACTAACATTTATTTTTTGTTGGTTTTTTTTTTGTATGGTCTGGAAGTGTAATTTTTGTAAAAATCTAAAATCAGTAGAAAAAAACCCCTATATCTCCACAATATCTGATAAAAGTTATTACTTTTACAGTGAAAAAAAGATTTTAATAATTTTCAGAATTTCCTTATCCAGGTTTGAAGGAGATTAATGTGCAGTTTTTAATTTTATTAGTTTTACACAATGTCATGGCATTTATGCCAGCATCAAAAATCACAAGGAGGAGACACTTTGAAATAGAAAATAACAAACTTTTAAAGATGTTAATTAACACTTGCCTCTCTATGATTTTTAAAGATAATTAAAATAATAGAATACTTCAATTAAGTAATTGCATGCTATCACTAATTACACATTGTGAAATTCTGTAAATAATTAGGATAAAAACAAAGAACACGTTATATTAACTGAAATAAAATTATTGAAAGAGAAGAAAATCTGAAATCAACTTTTAGAAATCATCGGACGTTTCCAGTTTCCACTTAATGGAAAATTTCAGCTGTAGTTGGTTATGTTCTAAGTCTCTGACAGTCTCAATAGATGCTAGAGATCTCAGAGCAGGAAAATATATGTCATTTCGAAAGGCTACTATTACAATTAAGTCTGCTGTCTCACTAAGACTCTATTAAGTAAGGAATAAACACCATCCTAAGTGTTTATTAGGAAGAAACTCTGCTTTCCAAACACTTGAGATAACTGCTTTTTGTTCTATGGCAACCAGGTTTCGAAAGGAAGATGTTTCATTGTTCTCTGGTGCAAACCTCCCACACACTTTTGCTTCCTCCTGCTTGCAGTGCTTTAAAGAGCTGCACTTTGCATACAGGAATCCAAAATCAGCCCTGGCACAAATAACCACTGATGCCCAGGCTGGCATACAGTCTTGTTTAGATACGTGTCTGCTTTTCTGCCCAGGGTTCACAGAGCTGCTGTCTCCAGCACCCCAAAGTAAAAGAGGCTGGAAGTCCCAGCAGTGGGATTCACCTCACCCAACATGGTGTACTTGTAGAGGAAACCTCTGCGTCATCTCCTGCCAGAGTCACAGGAGACAAGCAGGCTCTTCAGAGTGTGACTCAGCTGGCCCATTTTGGACTCCTTCCCGAGGAGGAGGGCTGAGCAATGGTGGGCCTTCTCTCCACAGGAAGCCTACAAAGCTCCCACAAGTACAAAAGTCTGCCTCTGCTCAGGTCCATCACGCCCAGCGTGTTTAGCAATAATTTGGTTTAACAAAGGGGCAGGATGACCAACTCTCCTGGCTTTATGGAGTCTTTAATGATGCTGTGCCATGAGGCACTCACTCAAACATCCTCTCTTCAGGGCCATGCTGTATTTTGCATACCCAGAGGATGCTCCAAATGCAGCATCTCCTTTAGCACTGGGACGGCAGGTGTTTCTCTACAGCCTTCTCTTGGTAGTCAGAGGAAAAATTGCTCCTATCTATTGAAAACAGCAGTATTTCTACCATTAGACTGAAAAGAACAATTTGTAGGGATTGAGATTTCCCTTTTCTTTGCAGACAGCTGGGGATTTCTCCCGTATTTGAATTGTTTTGGCAACATTATAATTGTACAGAAGAAGAGCTTGCTTTGAGCCAACAGTATTGAGAATGCAAACAGACTTAGTGTGTCCCATTTGGGGCCATCTGTCACCTCAGCTTTTCTTTCCAAACTCAATGAGCAGTCTATGTGGCCAGGCAGAGGGACAGAAAAGCCCACTGGAGGTCTCAATCTCTCAAACAGAAAATAGGGCAAGGTAAGAGTGATTCATACCTAAGAAATATTAGAAGGCCTTCCCTGAGTTTCCTGGGTCTTGTTGAAGCCAGCAGCCCCATAAGAGCAAGTCAGCTGAAAGGCTTGCTATGTAAGTGCAGGGGTTGCATTTACATTTCCTCTCCTTCATGATGCAGAATAGCCCAGGTTACAAAGAACGTGGATGTCTGGTACAGCTGAAGTGCATTTGTACCAGAATTCCTACAATGTGCTCCTGCTACCATGGTCCTTTTGCTTTCCCATGGTCTTTTAAAATGAAATCACTGTCTGGTGATTAACAGCACACACACAAAGAGAAAAGACTTATGGTCTGATATGTCTGCTAGGTCTGCACCACTGGTAGATGAAAAAGACCATTGCCTTAGCTGGGAATATTGCCATCAGAGGCTGAGAGCTAGGGTTGTATCCGGACACCACAACACAGGTTGTCCAGCTAACCACAAGATATTGGTATCCAGATATCCTTGGAGAAAGAACTGGGAGAAGATATATTTGGGGATGACAGTTCTCTCTGTTGTGAGCTGACTGTTTTAGGATTCCTCCAAAAATAAAATTACATGGAATTGCTGTCTTCCTAGTCTCTCCTGATAAAGAAGGAAGAAAATAAATCAGTGTTTATACAATTTCTCCTCCAAAAAAAAAGGTGATTCAGGAGAAAATGATGACCAAAAAAGTGAAGTTTGGTCAGCACCTAAGCCAAACAATATTAATTTCCTTTGCATTTATTCTAGTCAGATATGTAGTTTGTGTATTTATCACTGGTTTTGCATCACTGCTCATGCTCCTACATGAACGTAGCCCAAAACCCTCCATCAAAGATACAGGTACTAGCAACAGTCTCAAGTTTGATAACCTTCATGTTCTATATTAAGTAAGTACCTTGAATGCATGGAAAAACATTTCTGTGTTGAGCTCTATTTCTTCATTCTCGGAAGAGGAAAGTTCTGTAGTTACTGAAGAAGCTTATGCCATATGGTCCCACCTACACGATCTTCCTTCCTGTTTTCACAGTATATTTTGCGCTATTTAGCCACTTTTTTTTTTGTTGTTTTGCTGTTGATGCATCCACAGTCATCCAACAACAGTTAGTTCCTTGCCATTCAGCTGTAGAAGAACTGTTACATTAACTATTATGTGACTGTATGTGACTGAGTCTAACAGGGCAATGGTCATTTTTTCTTAAATTATTGTTCCCAGTTCCATCATCTGCCTCATCTCCTGTTGTAAATATTGTTAACACTGTTCTTGTAACAACAGCCAGAGGCTTTGTCCTGCAGCTACATGAAACAGTGAAATACTTCTTTTTTTCATTTTCCTTTTCACTACCTATTGAGGTCACAGCAGGATCCGCTTCACTTTCTCCTCAGCTTTCCCTCAACATATGCAAATATGTTTTTATGTTGTTAAGTGGGAATGTTGTTAAGTGGGAAAGACAAGCCTGCAAAATTTGGGGAGTGAAAAATTCCCTGCTCAGCATTTATCTGTCTCCCTCAGCCCCAGTCTGCCAGTGCCCACAATAGCTCACCACTTTTACCCATCATAGTCAGAGGAGGCAGAAACTAAGGAAAAGGCAAAAACAAGCAACCATGCAATGACAGGAAAATATGAAAAATTGAATAAAAAATTAAAAATATGGAAAAATAATTAAAGTCATCATCAACCACTTGACAGAAGACTCAGTGAGCTACAACTCTGTTATCCAGCTGAGGGTCATGTCCTGAAACGTCTATGGCACATCCTGAAAAATTCCTGAGCTGTTAGAAACTTAACTTATTTAGTCTTCAGGCCTGACTAAAGAAAAGATTAAACACTTACTGTAGAATGTTTTATATTATACCTGCTGTGTGAGGACCTCTCCATGATTTATAAAGTCCAATGTCACAGTTCCTTTGTGAAGAAAATATTCCTGTTTTATGGAAAAAAACACTTGGATGTGCAGAAATTCAGAATATTCTTAAATACCTTAAGAACTGTAAATGATACCTTAATTGTCAATGAAAATACTTTTAATTACAAGAAGATAAAGGATTTTCTATAGTTTCCTGTGGTAGTCCTCAGTTTCTCTTTATTTCTCTTTTCTAATTTTGTGTTCTGTGTAACTTTTTATGTATTATAGACACAAATGAAAAATCAGAGATGAGTCCGTCACTTACTCCACAGCATATAAATTCACCATCTTCAGCTATGCATAAAGGAGGCTGACTGTGAAGTTATCTCTTAGTTGTTTCACTATTTTAGGTAATAATTTATTGAGTTCTTGACTTAGGAAACAAAAAAAAAAGCAAAGTCTTTCCTTTTAAATTTTAAAGCACAGAGCCTTTCAGGTTTGTATATCATTAAGATGAGGCACTGACAATGATCAACAGACTTTGTCAAGACTATTTCCAAAGTGACAAAGGCCATTTTACTGCCATGACTACCTTTAAGATATTAATCAAAATTAGGTTAGGAAAGTAAGAGAGTGTTTCTTGGACTTGTTTGTAGTGATGTTTGGTGATTTTTTTTTTTTGTCAAGTGCAAGCAAAAACTAGGCTAAACTGGGCCACTCAAACTATGGGCTCAGTCCTGAAAATGTTTGTAGGAAGAGCCAGCTTTGCACATCTGAACAGTTTCAACCCAATCTACAGGAAATATTCCCTTGTGTAAAATTTACTCACATTTGTAGGATCAGAGCTTATTAGGAAACAGTGCTGCAGGCCTCCTTAGGAGAACAAAATAAAACAGCTGCACCTAATATGTGTCATTATTATTATTGGTTTAATCTGTCCCCTGTGGAAATAAAATTATGCTAAAATGGCATTTGCCTAAGCTGAACTTGAGAAACAATTAACAAATGGAGCTCCTATGTGTAAATGAGGCTGGAGGATTCTCTGCTCCCACTGAGACTCATGGCTACATGAAGGGATAAAGTGTAGAGATGTGGAGAACTAAGGGGTCTCCAGAGCCCTGGGGCAGGACATAAAGCCATGCATCCCTGGCTGTGTGGTGGGACAGGCTCTTGCACAAGGATGGGCTTTTTTGGTGGACTCCTTCTCCCTGTGCTTTCTCCTGCAGCTCAGGAGCTTGGCACTGAACACATGTGGCTTCTTTTAGACATCTTCCTCCCTACACACCTAGGATTGAAGGCTATTTCCAGGAGGTCTGCATGGGTCATGGTCCTCACTGAGCTGGGGGAACAAGGGAAAGTTGCAGGCAGTATAAACTGAGAGCAGGAAAAGACAAACCGTAAAAAGGAATATTGCGAGCTGTTCCTGAATGAGTTAAACCTGCACAAGGGCTGCTCTGACTTGTACTGAGTCCAGCAGAGGTTTTATATGAGGACTTACAACAGCAGCTGTAACAACCACTCTGGAACATATAGCACCTTTGAGATGAATGGAACAAAAGGTACTAGTGGACCTAGGATGTGGGTTATTGAATGTCCTGAAAAGGGGAATAACAAATTAGAACAAAAGACAAGGATGAGGAAAGGCTGAGAGAGCTGGGACTCTATTGCCTGGAGAAGAGAAGGCTGAGGGGAGACCTTATTAATGCCTGTAAATATCTAAAGGGTGAATGCAAAGAAAACGGAGACAGAATCTTGTCAGTAGTTCCCGGTGACAGGACGAAAGGCAATGGGCTCAAGCTGGAACATAGGAAATTCCATTTAAATATGAGGAAAAGCTTCTTTACTATGAGGGTGACAGAGCACTGGAACAGGCCACCCAGGGAGGTTGTGGAGTCCCCTTCTCTGGAGATATTCAAGACCCACTGGATGCAGTCCTGTGGAATGTGCTCCAGGGGATCCTGCTTTAGCAGGGGAGTTGGACTAGATGATCTCTAGAGGTCCCTTCCAACTCTGACAATTCCATGATTCCATGACGAGTCTGACACATGAGCCTGCCAGCATGTACCATATAGCATCACTTTGTTGTGACTCTCACAGCATGTAAGAACTTGCAAAACACATCACTGCATGTGGACAAAATCTGCCTCTGTGCAGGTGGCCTATCGGAAATTCATTCAAGTCTTGTTTGGCATATTCTGTGAAACTTCACTGCTGCTTGGGTGTTTGGTAGAAGAGAATAAACTGGTCCATGCAAAGAGGAAGAGGCAGAGAGAGGAATTCAAAACTCAGAAAGAATCTCCAGTGGAAGAAGATAATACCCAAATCTCCACTGAAAAGGAGGGAATGTGAAAGAAATGTCAAAAGACACCATATTTTTTTTTTCTTTCCAAAAACAACCCATCAAGTCTTAATTTAATTGTTACTTTTAGTTTCTCAGGAACCTTTTACTTTTAGTTTCTCAGGAACCTGATGTAATTAAGGACACCTTTAAAAAGCAGAGAACAGCACTTTGTAACAAGAAATCATCTCAGCAAGGCAGAAAAGAGCAAATATGATATTATACTGTGAAAATTAGAAACCAGGTAGGGAAGTACTGTATTAGAAGGTGGGAGCCCCCATTCCCTGTGCCAACACTGTCCAGAGCTCTGCTTAACTGATTGGAGCATCAAGTTCTTCAAAGTGAGCGTCAGTTGTAAGAGCTAGATGGACTTTACACAGGCTGGGGTGGGGAACAGCCTGAGCAGTTATACAGAGGACATCATCCTGGGCATTTCTGACTAAACTGAATAGTGTGAACAGTTTCTTTCCTGAACGCTGCCAGGAAGTGGGGAAAGCAACTCTAGATGACTTCTGTGATGCTTCTGCTTGACCTTTCACCTATTTTTTGACTGTAGTGACCTCAAAAGGTTGCTAATTCTCTCACTGGTGGTACTAGAAGGTGTTGACAAAATGGTACTGACTTTGCTATGCTTTGTAAAATTGACATTTGAAAGTCTTAGAGGAGCATTTGAGGGAACTGTGGTTGTTTAGTCTAGCGTAAAGAAGGCTGAGGGGAGACCTTATCACTCCCTACAACTATCTGAAAGATGTCTGTAGTATGGTGGGGTTTGGTCTCTTCTCCCAAGTAACAAGTGATAGAACAAGAGGAAATGGCCTCAAGTTGTGCCAGGGGAGGTTTAGATTAGATATTAGAAGAAAATTCTTCACGGAAAGGGTAATTAAACACTGGAATAGGTTGCCCAGAGAGGTGGTTGAATCACTGTCCCTGGAGGTGTTCAAAAGACATGTGGATGTGGTGCTCAGAAACACGGTTTAAGCTCTGGACTTGGTAGGGTTAGGTTAATGGTTGGCAGAGGTAGGTTATGGTTGGACTCAATGATCTCAAAGGTGGTTTTCAACCAGAACGATCCTGTGATTCTGTGAAAAGCAACAACTTTTATCGAGCATGAAATGTCACAGAGCAGCAGAACTGCATGACCACTCCATGGCCACGCTCCTGTACAGAAACCACAGTGAGTAGTTGAATTGCATATATGTGGTGAAGAGAAGAGGGAGCACTGGCCAATTCCAAAAGGTAGGAACACCTTCTCTCCTTCCCTTCCAGATGCATTGGAGGGCAGCAGGTCCCCTAAATTATTCACAGTCAGATCGTAACAGGCTCTTGAGACAGCTGTACACTCTGCCTCCCCATTTCCTCTTGAGGAGGTGTTTCCATTTTGACTTCTAAGGAGATACACCAAATAAAACCAACTTTAATTTCTACCACAAACTTAAAGCATCAATTCTGGTAAGCAGGCCCCAGACCCAGGTTAACACAAGACTAATGAAGAAGTGAAGAGCAGTGCAGACTGATACTACCTGGAGTTTCAACAGCCTCAAGAACAAGACAGTTTTATTCTGAAGCAAAGTTAAGGCTCCTTTTATGAAAATTTTAAAGTAAAAATGTATTTTCCTGTACCACCCACAACTTTTTTCTCCTCAGATGCAAGACTCCATGCATTAGCATGACTATTTGAACTGAGACTTCAGTAAATGTAAAGTCTCATTGCCATACACCTGATAAAATCACAAAAGCTGACCATGTTGTGGAACTGGTAAGAAAAATGTTTTCTAAAAGAGAAAAAACATTTTGGCCAGTAAGACATCTTTTTGCTGGGCTTCAGTGCCTCAAAAATATGCATACAGAACGATATATCTGCACATCTGAAAAAATAAACAAGAAGCTATGAAAAAGAATGGTGACATCTTGTTTTTAAGCTTTCCCACAACTTAGTTCTAAATACCATCAGTATCAGTAGTATAAAAATTTAGCCCTTCTCCAGAGAAATAACATTACTGAATATTAATGAAAAGGGGAATAAAGAAAGATCTAGTATTTTTTTTCTTCTTCTTATAGAATTACAAAACTTCTATTTTTTTTTGGAAGGAAATGATTTTTTTTACTTCTATTACCAAGAAATAAGGACACTTCAAATAGAAACATACCTGAGTTTTCTCACATAAGTCTGTGCAGTGCCTTGAGCTTTTAAACTTTTTAACTTTAAACAGTCCTGGTTTATAAATAAAGTGAGTAGGAATAAGTAACTGTACAGTGAGTGGTATCAAGGCTTAGCTCATCGGTGAAACTCCTCACATAAAAAAAAGTTAAAGACATATAGAAGTGTTTATAGGGTCAGGACTTCAGAGCAAGTGATGAGTGCAGTGGAAATCCCTAAACCAAAAAGGCAGGCTCCACATCTTTGGTCTATGAATCACAGAGCCCTTTGCATACACTGACCAATGACCATGCATCAGCCTCGTGTAACAACCATCACAAATATTTTGATAGTCCTTATTTTACAAGCGGTAAAGATCTGGTGGAGAAGGCAGTAATTGTTCTGATTTATGACTGGCTTAGAGATGGGAAGTGGCTGTGCCTGCTCCAAGGTAAAGAAAGGGCTTGAAACCAAAACCTAAACCACAGTGACCTCCATCACCCCATGCTTCCCATATAGATGGCTGCTGGTGCCCTGGCGGCCGCCGGCCAATGTCTTGGGCCTGCAGCGCAGCTACCTAAATCATAGAATCATTGTGTGGTTGGAAGTTGCCTTTAAAGGTCATCCATCCCAACCCCCTTGCAATGAGCTGGGACATCTTCAACTAGGATCTCAGTGGAGTGGAGTAGAGGGGGAGAACCACCTCCTTCAACTGCTGGCCATGCTTCTGTTGCTGCAGCCCTAAATGTTAGACATCTAGACAAGCCTGTTGTTTGGGTCTCCTT
This sequence comes from Chaetura pelagica, assembly GCF_000747805.2. Classification (NCBI taxonomy): domain Eukaryota; kingdom Metazoa; phylum Chordata; class Aves; order Apodiformes; family Apodidae; genus Chaetura; species Chaetura pelagica. Next base: position 395,038 of record NW_009952640.1, on the reverse strand, counting down.
GTAGGTGACAGACAGAAAGGTACAAGTCTTCCCACTTGACTTGGTTTGAGACAGAATGAAGCCAATTTTCCTTTTACTGATATTTTTTTCCTTCAGTAAGCTTTCTTTTAACTAGTAGCAGAGTGTTCCATCTAGGAATGATAACAAATGGTGGAATGTTTTTCTAACTGCTGGGTCTTCAAGGTCACATTTTCACTCTGCCGGCTCAGGCACTATGAGGAGATCTGTGACCCCCCTGTAGGAGGCTGAATTAGACAGACAGCAAAACCGGCCAGAGATATTCCATTCCATATATCTATGTAAACTCAAGAGGAAGGTCAGAGATCACAGAAGACAACTTCCTTCTTGCTTCTTCCTCCCTTCTCTTCTGTCCATGTCTGGCATCCAGGGAGGACTCCGTCCATCCATCACCCTTGACCCCCAGGCTTGAGCTCTCCTGACCCTCATCACTCTGCTTTCTCCCCAGCAGCTCCAGGATTTTTTTCAGGACTGTTCACAGCTCAAGAGATGCTGTGGAAGTTGCTGGGTGTAGGGGTGTGGGGGGAATAGGGGTTCTGTACATTTCCTGAACACATTTGTATATAATTGTATATATTTTCTTTTATCATTGGTGTTCTATTAAAGCTGTGTAGTTTAGTTATCAATCCAGCAAAGTCTCTCTCTTTTTCTCTCCTTCCCTACCTATGTGTGGGGGCAAGGGGATGGAGAGAATTGTTGTTGAACCTGAGTCAAATGGTGATCTTGAATACCTAGATAAGTTTGGGATGACTGCTGCCCTTGTAGGTATATCTCTCACTGCATTGATTATAGCCAGGTGAGTGACTTGGACAAGACACTAAATCTATGGACACCTAAAATTAGGCTGAAAGAGCTTCACTTTATACTAAGGAAGATTGACCTCAAAGTTCCACAATTGCCAGCAGCCATGAAGCCCTTCAGAGCCTTTTCAGGTATCTCCTCACTAATGGGGAGCACAATGAACTCAAAGCTGCCAGTGCATCAGCCCAAAGGCACCCCACGTGTTTGAGTGCTCTGCTTTCAGAGGGATCCTGAGCTTGAGCACAATTTCTTTTAGCATGGATTGCATGTCAAAAATGCAGTCTGATCTGGGACATCTTGCAAATATATGTATATGCTTAATTGAGGGAATAAACATTCCCCAAAAATTCAGAGTCCTGAGATTGCAACCTTGACTTTAACCATTTGGCTTTCTTCACATGCTAGTAAATGCCATCTATCACTCACACCGCATTAGAATCTACCCCCAAGAACCTAAAGCAGATCACAGTTCTATGAAACTGAAAAAAAAAATCTAAATTTGATAGGATATAGAAAAGTAAGATTACATCATAGTCCTCTCTCCAAAAAGGAAAATGAAAAGAAAGACTGAGAAAAGGAAAAAAAAAAGAAACGAAAACCAAAATGGCAAATTGTTCCTGCTGTGGTGTATGAAAGCTAGAAGAATTTAATTTTCTGGTCTGTTTGTCCTAGCATGCTTCTCTAGGCTTGTCATCAGTTCCACTGGAACACAGGGAATGTAAAAGATATTTTAATACAAATTACTGTATTTGATTCATTCGATTCTCCTTATAAAATTGTCTGCTGTAAAATTATGGCTAATGTGAAACAGTTATAATTTGCTTGCTACTCACTGTATTAATACCTATTAAAACTGACCACAGTAGCACGTACCCAGTTGTTGCAACATGTAAAAGCCCACAAAATTTATTTCAGTGTGTCTGGAGAGTGCCAAAGCATAAAAATATATTGAAATTTAGAGGTCTAATGTAACTATTATGTAGATCATGGTTCGAACTGTCAGTCAACTCAGAATGGCACAGCTATTTCTAACCATCACAGACCTCTTACCTGTTTTTGTGATGTTTCCTGCGTGTTTCATCTGTCAGAGGAATTTTTTACCTCAATTTCAAGGCGTGCAGTGTTCATAGACATCTTTAAGCACAAGAATGTTCACTATATAAATCAAATTGATTTAAGAAAACACATCTATAAATTGAGCTAAAGTAATCTTGCTAAAAGCTCTTCCTAAGAGTGTGTTTATCATCAGTACTAATTAAAGCCTGGAATCTGACCCCATAGTTAGAGACTATCCCAGCTCTCGCTACAAATGAGCCCATCTAATGAAACAAACCCTCTAAGCAATACCACATGGAAGACTGATGATCTCTCATAGGGTTGGCCTTTAGTGATAAGATCAGTGGGGAGGTGAACACAACTAACAGTATTTCAGTGTTTTGATACTCTGGTGATAGGCACTATAAAAAAATCTCACACCTTTTGTATCAATCTATGGGTCCTCAAGTGTGGCAAAATGCCAGCTCAACCTTTCCTGTTGATGGAGAGAGGCAATGCTGAAGGTTTTTTTCCCACAAACTAATGAGTGGTGGACAGAGGTCTATGACAGTGAGGTGATAAAGTGACAGGAGCCTTTTCCTCCTGCAGGAAGTGCATGTATCTTCTCACAAGCGGGTGAGAACTGCAACCATAAAGCAAGCAAACCAGCCAATAAAGATTATCATGGGCCTGCTAGCGTGCAGAAGGCTCAAAATTTTCAAACTTCAATCCTTCCTGTGTACAACATGTAGATTACACCACCTCTTACTGCTTCCAGCTGCGGGAGGCTGAACATATGCATCAGGAAACCTGCAGCTGCACATGAAGTGAAGGAGGGACCCATATGGTGTGTGCTCAGATGGAGGGAGCCTGTGCTTATGGAGCCAAATGTCAAGCAGAACTAGGTGACACATGGGAGCTGCAGTGGAAAGAGAGATTGCTGCTTGGGGAGACCACCATGCCTTCATGTTGGGTGAGGCTCATTTCTGCCCCATTCTGATTAATTTGGAGGCATCCTGACCTTGGTCAGGCCCCCTGTGCCTGGGCCCCTGTGGCGCAGTTGCGCAAGGGGAGCCGTGGTGAGGCGTGTGGGACAAGCAAGGCTTAGTCAGAAGAAACCATGTGAATCTCAGCAGTGGCTTATTTGTGGCTTCATCCACAAATTGTTTAGGCAAACAAGGACAATCTACTTCCACTGCAAGGTTGTAAACACATACATGTTTCCTAATCCCCGTGCTCCTGCTTAACTCACAAAGCATCTACTAGCCTGCCTGGAAAGTGTCCTGGGTACCTAATGACTCCTAAGAAAGGGCTGGTTTCAGAATGTAATCCCAGAAAATGGCAGACAGCATCCACAGGCACTGGAGGGAGCATCTGTAGGCACCCAGCTCTGGCTTTGTGATTGGGATTCACCCTGCTTTTCTCAAGGACTTTCCCCATTTGTTCTCTTACAAACCTCTCAGCATTTTGGCTATTGAAGATCCCACTCTTTGCACAGCAGATGTAATGCCTGACTCTGGGCAAAGGGTGGCTTAAACATAAGAAAATGCAACACCCGGGAGCTTCAATCAGTCCTGCAGCCCAGAACACCTTACCTGTGGGAGGGCATAAGGAATGATGACTATCCTTGCCCGACTCATTGGCAGCATGTTTTGTTAATGTGATAAAGCAGAGGAGAGAGCTGATAAGAAGAGGAGATGTAGGAGTATGGGAAGTCAAAACAAAATGTGTGCATGAGATAGGAGAAATTCAGCTATCAGCACTGGTAAATTAACAGTGTCCATCACTATCCTATAGAAACAAGGACACTGGGCAAAGAATGGGGTGCACTGCACTTGCATTGTGCTGATCTTCAGAGAAGCATGACCATGTACAAACTGCTTGGGAGGAATGGTCAGTGTTCCATGCTTACTCCCAAAATGAGATATTGGTGGTTGGGCTGGGCTGAAAACGTGCCTAGAAGGGCTATGACACACTAGCCCTATGAATATGACTGAATCTCAGTGCCCAGAAATGTTCTCTGGCATTGTTCTGTTTATTAGCACATACTTTGCCTGTGGGATCTCATCACCATGGGGATTAGTTGACGTTTGTACCATTGCAATGTGCTGATTGCTACTTTAAAGAATATGGTCTTCTGAATATTATTGCAGGAGGCAAAACAAAAGGAGCAGTAACTTTCAGGAGTGCAAGCACCATAAACAAAAAGATACTCATGTGATCTGTGGAAGTAAGAGATCATAATTTTGTCACATATGTATTACAGCACCAGATAAATCACTCTGATTAAACAAACATTAAAAGGACAATTTAATTACCTGGTAAACCTAACTATGGATGTAAACCACTTGCTTTGAGTGACATTTTTAATGTATTCTCATAGCAGGGAGATAAATACAACTTGATGGCCCTGTGAAAGACAAAATGAAAGGGAAACAGAATATAGCCTGTAATGAACTAGGAGTTGCCATTGCAGGTTAGTCAAATGCCTTCTGCAATCTGGCATTCTGTCTCTGGCAGTTGTTAGCACAGATGCTTTGAAAAAAGGTGTAAACCCCACACAATGTACTGCTATGCAATGACTTGCCCATGGAACCGTTTCTGCTTAACGTTAGGAGATGCATTATGTCCCAGAGCATGACAGCTTATACCAGCTTGCCTGACTCCTACATTTTTATCCTCGCTTGTATATGAGTAGATGTGATGACTCATAAACATCATTTGGTGCTGCTTTTAGCATTTGTGGAGGAAATGCTAACTGCTCCTTCTTACTTCTTTGACCAGTTTTTACCACTGGAGTTATCATGGTGCTGGTGACAAAAGAGGCAGAGACAGGTGCTCTGGTTTCAGCTTCTAACACATCCACATTTGTGTCATTTCTTCCAGACTTAGAGAAATCAGAAGCTGCAAAAGGAATTACATGGCATTAGCAAGGCCTGCCTTGCTTTTCAAATATATAACTTGCGGGTTGAGCCAGACTTTATTTCTGTTTGTGTTGTGGCGTGACACCTTGTGACTTTGATTTAAGTAGGGGAGCAGGTGGGGGCTTTGGTGACTATCCACTGACTGGGGATTTCTCATCAGGAAGCCAAGTTTACCGGCTGGCCCCAGCTGTGAGCCTCCAGACACCTCCAGGCTGTTGCTCATTGGTTTTGAGGTCTCTCTTGCCCCGTGGGTGGGTTAACTAATGATGTTCCTCTGTTGCTGCCATCTCCTCTTACCCAGAGAGCCACACACCTCTCAGGGCCCATTGATGTGGTCCCATCAATCCATCATCATGTAATCTGGTGTGGGCCCTGTCACCGCTCCCCCCACCCTCCCATGCCGGTTTCCTCACTGGAACTGCAGACCTTTTTTCCATTTGCAAGCTTGGATCTCTGAGGAAGGAAGAAATGCTTTATGAGTCACCACCTTCAAGAGCTTTACACTTTGAGATGTAAATGTAGGAGGATATTGTTCAGAGGTCTTTCAGTTTTCTCTAAAAACCTGCAAATTCAGGTGCCGAAACCAAAATCATGCATTTCTCTATTTGGCTATATGGAAATGATTATAGCAAAATGCTGATACCTGCAGAACCTTCCATGTAATTTTCACAGTTAGGGAACAGCAAATGCAAAGACCTTGAGCTCCAAGCTGGCTGGAGAAATGAGCTTACGTTTACCATTGCATGCTCTGCTCTTATTAGTGACAGCAAACTCTAAGCAAGTTGTCTGCAATACCAACTCCTTACATTGCATAAGTATAAATTACTTGTTTGCATGAAGGATTCTAACCTGCTGGCTACATCAGAAGAGGAAATAGGTGAAAAACATGAAAGGAGTGTAGTTGTTAACTGACATAGAGCAAAGGGAACGTCCAGCTTCTAATTCATTGTGGAACTATCTGGTAAAGATTTATACCTGCTTTTGGGCTCAATTTCATCCACAGATTAGAAGCACTGAAGTTGCCACAGGAGAGGCCAAGCACATTAGGGAAATAACACAAGTACTCCACCCTTGGAAGATCTGTAAATACAGTACTCCAAAGCCATCTGTCAGCCCTCCAAAACCACTGCAGGAAAGGTAAATATTAATAACTGCTACCAACATCTAGAAATAGCCAACTAGGATTTCTTCTGGGTGATGGCTAGTGTTCAGAGTAAGACCATCTCAATAACTCCTTCTGTGACCAAAGTGGAAAAGAAGTGGAGACAGGAAGACTAAGAAATGAGGCAAATTAAGCCAATTCTGAACACTGAAATTAATCACTGAAAAATTAGGAGTTTAAACAAAAAACTAGTGATTTGTAGATTATCTGTCTTTTTATGTGGGCTTGTAGAGATCACTCGGTTGACTTGTTAGAAGATTCCACTTCAGCTAAGAGTGTCAACTTCCTTTTTCTCTTGGGAATTATTAGCCCCTGGAAATTTGGATGCCAAGCAAAACATTAAATACTGCCTGAGCCACCTAAAAAATACAGAGAACCATCAAATAAAAAGGCCATAAAGAGGGAGCCTGTAGACTGATATGAAGAAGCTAAGGACAGGAGAGGCAGCTCTGATCAATCAGCCTTGTGACACATTTCTTGTTCTGCTTCATCCCCCCTGTTCTGCTTGAGAAAGCAGCTGTTAAGGGAGCCAAACAGATAAGATCAGAAGAGTTCAATATGACCTCCTTCAGTGAAAGAAGATTATGGTGGAGATGGCAATATCAAAGACTGGCCCATAGTGCATCTTAGTGAAGGATATATGCTGGGCCCCAGCCTGCCTCAAGATGAGGGGAGCCAGTGCTGAGGGACAAGTGTCTCACAGAGACAATAGAAGTTAGTAAATAACAGACAATATTTTATTTGCAGATAACAGACAGATGTAGCTAATATATAGATTATCAAGATTAAATAATTTTGAAAATTGCTTTGTTAAAAGATAGGTAATATCTGGCAGAGGCAGCAATGAGATCTCTGGCCATGCTGAGGTCAAAGAGGACTCTTGGATGATGCTGTCATGACATCATACTTTGTCATCTGTTGTAGTATCAAGGGACTACTGGGGATGGTGGCAAGTTGGCAGAGTGCTTACAGGGTTCTGTGCACATCAAACAGGAGACGAGAAGTCTATCAGCATTGTACCTTTTTATTTTCCTCTTGTCATCCAGGACACAGTTTGGCTGCAGTGAGATGGATGCTAAAGCAGCTTCCTGAGCCAGACACAGCACTCAGACTTTCAACAAGAGGCCTCAGAGTCCTCTTTGACCTCAGCATGGCCAGAGATCTCATTGCTGCCTCTGCCAGATATTACCTATCTTTTAACAAAGCAATTTTCAAAATTATTTAATCTTGATAATCTATATATTAGCTACATCTGTCTGTTATCTGCAAATAAAATATTGTCTGTTATTTACTAACTTCTATTGTCTCTGTGAGATACCCTGCCAGGAAAATCCATCACTGAAATGTATGTAAAATGTGCATTTGTGTGAAACAAATGAAACATTTTAGATGACTCAAGACACATAGGAAATAGGCTGGAGGTATCCATCCAAGCCTGATGAGAAGAAAAGTACCATTCTGCCTTTCTTTCTAAATTCCCTCCTCTTCTTTTATGAAATAAAGACAAACTTCAGGAGAAGCAGCAAATAAGCCCCACTGACATCCATGGGAATTGCATCCTGCAGGCAGATTTGGGAGTGCACTTTCTGTGGCACATGAGATGGAAGGTGTCACTGCCCGTCCTGACATTCACTAGTGTATAACAGCTAAAGGACTTCCCATGCAGCTGGAATCTTGACATAATGTAAAATTTTCAGAGAGGTAAGATTGCAGCAAATTGCACATTACTGTGTGAGAAAGTACAGGCACAGAGATGACTAATGATGGTCTGTGTGCTAGGGTGACTTTTTCTAACTTAGATTTTTCCAGTGGTGCTTTAGAAGTTCAGGTCTTGTTCTTCCCTGCCCATAGCCATGGCTGGGCACTGAAGCTGCACTGCTGAGGCACCCAGGTGGGATTCTTGGATCCACATTATTAGTTTCTGTGTTTAAAGGCTTATGTCCACAGCCATGATGGAGCTCATAATACCAACAACAGGCAGGTGATCCCAATAACCTGATCAGAGTAAACAGAGCATCCTAACCCAGCTCCTCCTGGATCTGTCGAAGGAGAGCATCAACCCCACAAACAGGGAATGAGACCCACAGAGATGAGTCAACAGGGAAGGGTCTCCAGAGCAACTGAGAGAATGAGGGAGATTACTATTTGGGGGAACGGGGCACTGGGGAAGGGCATTTTGGGATGGTGCAAGACCAAGTGTGGGACTTCTAGGGGAAGAACCAAAGGTGGGGAAAAGGAGGTACCAAGAGGGTCTGGGTAGGAACAAACATGTGACAATAGAGGGATAAAGGGACAGAAGGGGTCAGTCACGTGTAATCAGGCAGCTGGTTAGTACATTTTTCTGGTGACCAGCATGGGACATGCCTGTCCTGTCTCCTGATTCAACACCATTTCTAACTCTTCTCCTGGGAGAGGAACTCTATTCAGTGTCAGTGGGTGTGTGGGGTCTGGCTGCAGCAGCTGGAGCAGGAGCAGGGTCAGAGGGATGTGTGACAGGAGAGATCAGAATGCATGTGTATTGTGTAAGTGCATATAGCAGTATGTGTTTACAACCAAATACCGAAGCTGGACCAGAGGGTAAGAAGGATCAGAGGCTCTGGAACCAGGTATTGAGGTGCCTGTAGCTTTGAGCTACATCCTGGAGGGACCCACGGGTCTTGTCAGTCAGCTACTGGAGGGATGAAGGAGTATGGGGGACAACTGAGAGACCTGTTTATGTCTGTGCATGTGTGTGAGTGTGTGCAATGGAGTCTCTACATCATGTACTTGGAGTGGTGCCCCAGCTACAGGAGTTTGCATGCCCAGGTGCCAGTGCCTGTGGAGACTGGGATCCAGGGGCAGCTGCTGGGCATACTGACAGTCCAAGCCCATCTGCTGGAGGGACTGAGGCAAGGCAGCCACAGCTCCATGCCCCAGGCCTGCCCTGTGGAAGGGCTGAGCACACATCCACCACAGGCACGTGCCCGTGGCCACACAAGATGGACATACAGACCCTCTGTGGGACAGTCCTGGGGGCATGGAGCTCTGGCTTCCTCACCTCAATTGGGCTGCTGGATTTGGCAGCCCCTAAAACAGATTACTTGTGGAGGCATGGCTTCTTTTCATCTTGTGTCCATTCATCCATTTTGCTGACAGATTATAGAACCAAGTACTAGCAAACAGGAGCATTTGGGCTGGTGGTGTTTCCCCAAAAACCAAAGGTGTGACTGGACTGTAGAGCTAGGTTTAAGATCCCAGATCAGCTTTGCCATTGGTGTTGCTGGTGGAGCTTGGATTTGGGTGTACTTTTAAACACCCAAATAATTATCCAAGGCCCTGGTAGTGCTTGAAAAGTGCCCTGAGGTTGCCAATGGTCACGGCAACCTGCAGCCCATCTGCAGGCACACCTGTGGATAACAGATAATGAGAGGAAAGAAAGAGCCAAGGACAGAAAGCTGTGAGAGAAGAGCCTGAGATAAGAAAGCCACTCCACTCATCCACATGCAAGACAAGCTCTGCCCCAACAGCTCTTTAGCCTGTTTCTCCACTTGAATCTACAAAAGGAATAAAATAACTCAACAGTAGGGCTCTGTGTGATTCAAGCCACAATACTATGCGTGTCACAAAAGAAAAACCTTTTGTTCATATTTGACTGGCGTCTATGAATCACAGTAGTCATCAAAGTTTTTCACCAACATTTGCACCGTCTATGGCAGTCTGCAGATGTCCCCCACTGCTGGTTTGTTTCAAGTTTGAGCTGGTTTAGAGAAGAGTCATTGCAAACAGCAGCTCTGATGACCTTTCTTTTAACTGTCTCTTATCACACATCCTTGCATAATGCTTCTTGCTTTTTAAAGTGGGTGTTTGGAGGTTTTTGTTTTGTTTTATTTTCCAGATTTGGGCAAAAAGAGGATGAATAGCTGGCAACACTGCCAACTTGCTCCTTGCTCGGTGACATTTTTACAGCTAGATACAACGATTCAAAAAAAGAACAAAGCAAAAACACCCTAATGTTTCCTTCCCCACCCTGTTTTCCCAGATGACTGAATCTAATCTATGCAATAAGGAGTATAACTTCCAGTCCAAGGAAATATTTGAATACAATGTACTAAAGAAGGTATTGAAGACATTGTGTAACCTCCTTTCTCCCACTGTGCTCTTTACTGATTTTATCATTAGATTACTGCACTGTGGTTTGGTTTTTTTTAACCATCAAGCTGTTACACCACCCCTAAATGGCTTTCACTCTCTTGAACGAAATGTCTCTTAAATTTAGAAATCACTTCTTTCACCAGAAGTGGGACCTCCTCTCTCAGGCACCTGGCATAGAACAGGTCCCTCAGCTTGCAGCACTATTTTTATTTCTCTGCCGGTCATAGATTTTTAGGAGAGGACTCACCACAAACCTTCAAGCCAATGTCCTTTTTGCATGGACTTACTGAGATCAGTTCCTGCATCAGGTCCAAAGACAGCTATTGGAATAAAACAGATCTTTCTGGAAAAACCTCCAATATAAACATTTTTTTAAAAATCCTTTGTGAATTGTTCCAATAATGAAGTACTTTCTTACAGTCAATTACTTTTAATTAAAAATTTATTTCCAATCCTAGCCACTGGATCTTTTTTTGTGTCTCTGTGTGCCAGGCTGAAGCACTCTCTCCAGTCAGCTGTTAACATATACATTGCTATAGGTTGTAATCAAGCCACCTTCTGCTTTGATGGTCCCTTTTAGACCTATCCCTATCAGGTGCATACTCCAGTCAAGCATATTTTTCTGCTGTGTTTGTGAATAGTCTTGGGAACATCAACATCAGTGTGAGATCTCTGAGTCCCACTTACTTCCTTTCTCCCCCAGCTTCCTCTTCCACTATGCACAGAAATACATACATATCAGAAGCATCTTTAGGCAATGAACACATTCCTGTGCAAGAGTATTTTCAGACCAGAGCTTTGCCATCTTTGGTGCATCTGGCATGTGCCCTGTTGATTCTGCATCACCTGTGTTGCCTGATAAAAAAGTTTTGCAATACCAACTCAAAACCCTGGGATCAGCATCAAGCTGACAAGTCTACAAATTATCTGGGTGGTGCCATTTATCATGCCAGGTTTCTCCCAGGTATCTGGAACTTCAACAGTGTACTAAGATTTATTTTCTTTGCCTGACTTTTTTTTAATCTTTATTTTTTTCTTTTCCTTTTTTTTTCTTCCCAGACTGATGGATACAGGTCACTCAGATCTTTTCCTCAATTTATCATCTGCCATTTAACGTCCTCTTTAATTACAAGTAGAACAAAGACTGTGATCACTGTTGGTTGACACGAACAAATTATTAAGGGGAGTTTCCCTCCTAGGTATTGGACAAAAATATTACAGAACAAGCCTGGTTTTTACTTTTTTTCTTATTGGAAGTTTTGCTGTTTCCATCTCTTAATAGGCTCGTGTCATTGTTAGTATCCTTTGTGTTCTGGAAATACTTAAATAAAATCCCAAACATACAACAAAAATACTCCTGAACAGGCAACTTCCCTCAGCTCTCTTTGTCATGGTTCTCCTTGTGACCTGTTGCTCTTCTACCAATTTCTCCAAAACCTACCTTCTGATTTATATGTATTGTCATTAAATACTTTTTCCATTTTCTCTTGAGGTCGAAGTACACACATGCATAAGGATTTTTACTTCCCTTCTGAGGCAGGCCATTTAATGCCTGCAAATTTCTTTATTGGGTGTGGCTTTTTCAGGTATCTGCTGAAGTATTATCCAATGATTCTCAATTATCATCTGAATTTTTCTGTTAATAAAGTCTTTCTCCCAGATGAATTTCTCCCAGCATTGTTTTCAGCTAAATTGAAATTTTCTCTTTAAGACACAATGAATAATATGCTTTATTGGCTTTGACTTCATTCCCTTTGCAGATAACAATGAACATAATTCCACTGTTATCAGTTATATTCAAACCATTGCTAATTGTTCATTTTATAATCAGTTTCTCTACCATAGTAAAGACAAGATCTAATATAGATTTCCTAGTTGGATGTAGCATTGAAACCGTTGTCTGTAACATTTGCAATTGTAGCCTTTCTCTCAGGTGGGTTTAGTACAAAAGATCTGGACTACATCAGGGCATCCAAAAGGTAAAAACTGTTACAAACAGGGGACCTTCTCCAGGTCTCACTACCTGAGTAATAGAGGGATTTTTTCCAGTTTGATTTGGAATATATAGATATATAGATAGATAGATATAGATATAGTTCTACATAGAGATATATATATATCCTTTGATTATTTACTCAACTAGCTTTGGAACCAGTCACAATGTTTTACAGATTTTAATAGAAACAGCAGCTTTAGCAGCCTGCAACACATCACCAGCATATTGTACCCTCCTTTAACTTGGATTGAGAAGATGCACAGGCTCCTCATTTGCACCAAGAGATACCCTCTGATATTAAAATTGAAATGGTCTGGCTGCAGGTAAGACATAAATCTTCTGGGTAAAATGTATTTTTAATGCACAGTGCACCCACTTCTGTCTTTATCATTATCAATCATAGAATCATAGAACTATTCAAGTTGGAAAAGACCCTTGGGATCACCAAGTCCAACCACCATCCCTACTCTACGAAGTTCTCCCCTAAACCACATCCAAATGACCCTTAAACACATCCAGGGATGGTGACTCAACCACCTCAATGGGCAGCCTATTCCAGGGTCTGACCACTCTTTCTGTGAAAAATTTTTCCTAATGTCCAGTCTAAACCTGCCCTGGTGCAGCTTGAAGCCATTCCCTCTTGTCCTGTCGCTAATTACCTGTGAAGAGACCAGCACCAACCTCTCTACAATGACCTTTCAGGTGGTTGTAGAGACTGATGAGGTCCTTCAGAGAGGAGCCCAGGTGTGGCTGGGCCCAAAATCCTTCTCTCAGACCTGGTCTTTTCCCAGAGAGAGCAAATGTATGACGGTACAAGTAACAGCTCAACCGTCAAATACCCCCTGATCAGCTTAAGGTGCAGTGACACACAAGGTTTGTTTGTAACAAATAACACATTTATTACAGCAATAGGAGTTAATACTAAGCAACCTAAACAAAACCGCCTGCATATATATTATTAAGTAAGGTAAAGGGGATGAGAAGAAAGAGGTGAGAGGAAGGGGGGGAGATGAGATAGAAAGAGAGAGATAAAGAGAGATCAAGAGGACAGGAAAATCACCAGTCCTGGATCCAGCTTTGTTGGTCTGACCAATGGGGGAGGGACGGTGTCGATGGTCAGTGTTGATGAAACTCCCCAAGCCCACCCTTGCAGCCCCCGATTTTATAGGCTTAGAATCTTGATTTCACAATGAGTGTGATTGAGCCATACATGTGTGAGCAAGTGGAGTGGACCTACAGCCCCTCTGCCCCTCGATCATCTCAATTGATTATCTCATCTATGTAGGCCCGAGGCCGAGGCCATATTCAGGCCATTACCACAGTGTCCATCCTTCCAGGCAGACCTTTTGGGATGCATATGAGCAGGGGCTACAATGGGGTTTCGATATCATTTCCCAAAGTAGGTCCAGAGGGCTGGTCCCTCACAGCAGTCCGGGGTGCAGTCGCTCTCTGGGCTCCAGCTCACACTGGCGGCTCACGTCCAGCTTCTCATCAACTACCACCCCCAAGCCTTTCTTCTCAGGACTGCTCTCCAGACGTTCTCTCCCCAGCCTGTATTTGTGCCTGGGGTTGTGCTGACCCAGGTGCAGGTCCCTGCACCTGGCCTTGTTGAACTTCATGAGGTTGGCAATGGCCACCTCTCCAGCCTGCCAAGGTCCCTCTGGATGGCATCCCTTCCCTCTTGGATGTCAACCACACCACACAGCTTGGTATCATCAGCAAACTTGCTGAGGATACACTCCATCCCACTGTCCATGTCTCCAACAAAGATGTAAAACAGCACTGAACATATATCTGCATGTAATAGGAATACCTTTCTGAAAGCCTTTATGAGAAGCTGAGCCTTCAAACTACTGTTTCTCACGCCTGTTTTTAGTGTGCTACCATCATCCAAAATACTACAAAGTCTGAAAAATGCAGGAAACAGGACTTGGACGATGATTTCATTTTTTAGAAGAACAATATTTAAAAACATTTAACTGATTTAGGCACACAAATGCACACATACAGAGATCATTTTCTACTATTGAGTTTAGCTTGCAGCATCCTCAGTGTCCACAAGACCTTTCACTTGTTTGAAGACTTTTCCAGACAATCCAGAAGAATTCAGATTTTGTTGTTCTGACACACACACACACACACACACATGCACATACAGACCTCCACAGAAAAGTGATTAATGAGCAGTTTTCAAGTAAGAACTGTGATATTTCTGGCTGAACAGCTTTTTACCCACTCTTTTTGGTACAAAAGCCATGGCATAAAGATAAGAGGCAGAGCACTTAAAACATGTTGACAAAGATTAAACCACTAACTTGGCTTTACTTAAAGTAAATTCTCCTGCTTCCCACTGTGCAGTGAAGGTTTACAAAGGCAGGACTGGCAAAGGTTGCTTCGTCTTCTTTCCTGGCACTGTCTGTTGGCTCCAAAACAAATGCAAGACTTAAACCACATAAAAGGACAGCAAGGTATTAGCACTTTTGAGGGGTTCAACATCTGACACATTCTTAATCTGCCTGGGTAAGTTTTAGATCTGAGCCGCTGCAGTGCCTTTATAATGACAGAGTGATTTAGTAAGCCCAAAATTTGAGCCTCCCTCCACAGATGAGGAGTTACCAAGCTCAGCACTCAGCCCCTCTTTGCTGCCAGCGTTACTGGGAGGGCTGCCCACTCCCCTACTCTCCCCTGGGGCCAGGGACAAACAGGGGACCTGAAAATTGTGTTGTTGACTAAAATGTTGTCACTTGCCCTAAGGTAGAGACCATAGCAGGTTAGACCTGAGGAGGGATTTTAGGGGGTGAGAAAAAGGGAAAAAATGCACAGCTGCTGTCATAGCACTGAGCTACTTTGGACCTTGAGATCAGCAAGGTTGGTTTGAAAGTGCTTTTAGAGAAGTGACAGAAATCTCCAGCACTGAAGACACAATATTACTGCAGGGAGGGGTTACCTGCTCAGACAGCCCCTGGGAGCAGAGTGTGGCAGAATGACCATGGGACAGCAGGGAGGAGGATTAACAGCAGAAAATAAGAAAGGATGTCAGGAACACAAATCCCAAGAGACTAGATTAAAAAACCAAACAAACAGATAAGGTTTCCCCACCAAAATGTAGGCAAACATCTCAAATACATCTGGAAATTTTGTAGTAATGTTTGGTATTAAAGTTAGTGTGATGTACTATTCTGTACTGCTTGCAGAAAGACACTGTCTTGCCAATGGTGCAAGAGTAAGAAAGAGCCCATGTCTCATCTACCTTCAAAAAGATTATGCACCTATCAGATTATTCCTTCTAGAATCTTTTATTATAACAAATAACAGAAGTAAATAAAAGTATGGAGAAAGGAAAGGAGTTGAATAACAGCTTCTCACTTTAGTCTGGCTTTTGTCCCTGGTGAGGAAAACAGTCATTGAAGTCCGTCTAAGGAGATGTACTCCAGAGGAAGACACAGTGAGGCGGGAAGGCTCTCCTGAGAGAATTTTGTATTGCCAAAGTGAAAGAACATATGGGCTAGGTGCAGCACAGCCTCTCCCAGGTTTAGTTATGTTCAATATTTTTATTCAACCCCCAGATGATGGAATAGAGAGGATATACAGATGGCAGTCAGCAGGGAGGGACTGTCAGGAGTTTGGAGGACAGGATTAGAATTCAAAATTATCTTGGCAAACCAGTGTTTTTAAGGTCTAACAGGAAAACATGCTGATCTAGAGACAAGTTTATAGATTCTGCATCTCACTACAAATAACTGGCTGTATGCTGCAGGATGCAGAACAGCTGCCTGGAGAGCAGTTCTGCAGAAAACCATCTAGAGGCTACAGTGGACCACAAGCTGAACAACAGCTTTGTGTTGCTGCAGAAGGGGGTAGCATCAGACTGGCCATGCACAAGCAGATTTACACCCTGTGAGACACGTGATCAGGCTTCAGCTCTACAAGGTAACTGTGAATATCCATGTGTAGTCTGGGGCACTGTTCTTCAAGAAAAACATGACTGAGTTGTCACAAGTCAAGAGAACAGCAGAACAGAACATTAGAGGTCTAGAAGCACAATGCAGGAGACAGACATTAAAATAATAAAGTTTCTTGAGAAGAGAGGACTTTCTGCCATGATACATGAGAGAACAAGAGACAGATACAGGTTAAAGGAAGGAAGACTGAGGTTAGAGATAAGAAACACTTTCCTAATGCTAAATGGGGTGGATCACACAGGATAACTGAAACATGGCATGTCCAGCACTGTATGCTTTTGAAAGGCTTGCTGGAGTATCTGAGATGTGGCTGAGCCCAGCTGACAGCAGAAGGATGGTCCCTCCAGCCTATAAATGAATTCAGATGGTTACATCCCAGCCTGCTTCCCCAAGGGACACTCAAAACAGTTTCTAAATCTCAAAATTGCCTGCTGGCACTTACCTTGGCGCAGGAGAATTCTGCAGAGGAAGGACCTGAACCACAATCCTGTCTCAGAGTCTCTCACGATGTACCATCTCCTTCTTCATACGGTCCTCTGGGAGTCACATCCCCCAACAGCCAGCTCCCCCTCTTTGCAATACAGGAAGCTGGGGACAGCAGTAGTGGGTCTGAGGACCCGTGCAGAGACATTGCAAGCCTGGGAGGCATATTCAGCACTCTGGGGGGTCCAGCTGCTGCCATCATCACTGGCCTAAGCTCATTTCATTAGGAATGGGGTGAAATAGGTTTTACTTGGTAAAATAATTTCCCCCAAATCAACAGGTGAGTCAGACCTAGAATTAAAAGGAAAAAAAAAAAGATGGACAATGAGATCTCTCTGCTAATTTCATACATTGTGGATCTATTGCAATGCATGTACTGGGCAAACAAAGTCTCTGGGAACCTATTTTCTTAAGAAACAAATAAGCTTTGAGTCAAAAGAAATTAATAACAGACTTAGGATACAGATCTAACAACAACATAAAAAAAAAAAACAAAAGAGAAATTTGTTATTTTAGAATTATTTTTCCTTTTATTTCAAAGCAAAACAATGTTTTAAAATCAATTTTCAGACAATAATGTTAGTGTATGCTGGCAACTATGAACATTTATCTCAAAAAAACCCCCCTACATTAAAAAAAACTGCAGAAAATCAGTGGGTCAGTGTCTTGAGGGATTTAAAATGCATGGTCTGCAACCCAACTATCAAAATTCATAAAGGAAAGACTGTGCTGTAAGACTTTTCAGAGGAGGGACAATACATTCTGCTCACACTCAAGAGCACGAGTGTGGCACAGTCAGCTGGGTTTGTAAATGCCTAGCATTGTAGCTTGCTCGGTCCATCAGTCAGTCAGCTCCCAGATAAAGTTTCTTGCAGCATTCATTTCTGGGCTTTAATACTCTTAAGAACCAATGAACTGTTGATTATGGGGGTGCCTCTGACTGTCAGAGGGTTTCTTTTACCCGTGTTACAGGGCTTAGATGTTGAGGGGGTGAAAATAAGAGACAAGAACAAACTGAGGAAACATCTAAAGACCATGAAAGGGCATATTTTCAACACAGACTCCCACATGGCCCTTTTGCAGAACTTGCAGGGATGTCTATTTGCGTTTGGCAAGTGAGTAAATGAACAGAGATGATATTTTATACAAGCATTCGCCATTACTTCTTTGTTGTGCACAAAGAAGTTGCACAAGCACAGTTTTCTGCACACAAAATGGATGCAACCGCAAATTCTTCAGGTGCACTTTAAAATGCTGTTAAAAACCTGCATATGACTCTTTCAACATGGAATTCACTGTTCTCACTTCCACTTCTTCCTTACCTTACATCTTTAGCCAGAAACATTAAAAATACACAGAGCTCATAGAGAAGCAGCAGCCTCAGCTCTGAATCTCTGTGTTTTTCTGTGTTTGAATAAAACGTTTAATGTTACTTGAGCTGGCAAGAAAGGTGGGGGGTTGTGTGTGTCTTAGTAGAAATTAATGTTTTGGTTGGCTGGACAAGCTCAGGAAATTTCAGTAGTGAGCATGATGAGAGAGGATGTTTGGCAAGATGTTTTCCAACAGCTGGTACAGGTGAAGAATTAGGGGGAAAAAATACTTAAGGACCTTTTCACTGATTTACTACTTTGTACCCCTCTTAGACACACAAGCAATTTCAGAGTTTAATTCAAATCTCCCTGAAATACACGGATCTCTTTCCACTGGCTCAATAAGGCTTGAAATAGGCACTCCAAATGTTGTGTTGGTTATTAATGACTTTTTGACGTTCTTCCCCATCCTTTTAAACACAGTTATTTTAGGAAGAAGCAGATAGTCTCTATGCAACCTAGGTTGAGAGAAACCACCGAGGTGATTCCGCCCATGGTAGAACCAAATGATGTGTTAGCATCCCTACATGGCAGGTGATGGGGTAAGGTGTCCCACTGGTTTCCTTCTTGCTGCATGGGTGGAAGATGGAGGAAGAAAGGCCACGAAGGGTGCAAACCTTCAAACTGCCAGATGGCAAAGGTGGTATAGAAAAGGAAACACATGGCAACATGCTTGGACCTTGTGTGACATGCCTTGTGGAACATAAAGGATGCGCATGGTCCTTAGCTGGTGCCTTTGCCTAAGGCTCCTTGCTAAAGGCTGCATGATGCAGACAGAGAGCAGGATCAGGCTTTAAAACTCAGTATAATTTGTTACACAGAGTCTTCATCCCATTCCCTCAGCAATACACCTATGCTTCATCATAAACACTTCAGAATATCCCTGATGCATTTGGAATTCTTAATAAATAGAGACTTCTGCAAAGTGAACATTAACTGACTTCAGAATTGCTTTTCTTTAGTTCATTATGAAGGTCAGAATTATTATCACAGAGTACAAAATCACAAAATTATAAATCTATACAGATTGAAACAGCCTTTGGCATGGCTGATATTTGAACCAAATTAATAAAACCAATGATATATAGTATTGGGCTATTATTTAATCTTAGGAATCCACAGTGAGCACAAAAAAACCAAAATAAAGTCTTGCAACATACATGTTTATTCACATATTAAGATTCCCTGACACTGTTCTATGTTACTGACTTTCATATGCTTGGAAAATAAGGAGGCTTTTTCATATTCATGCTCAGTGAGTGAAAACACATCACTCAGGAGACCATCTGCTTCTCTCTGGAGTGCGGATCTTGACCTTAACACGTCGGGCTGCATACAGACTCCAAGGGGAAAAGATGCACTTGGGTGCTTCAACACAATCTTAAGAGTGTGGATAATTCATAGTCAGCATTCAGAGGATTCGGTGTCAGTTCAGCTGCTACAGCAGCCAAAACTATGAGAGAAGATTCAAGTTTTCACCTACCTGACGGCATAGAAATATTCTGCCACAACCCATTTGCCTGTTTATCCTGACTCATTTACACAGGGCCAAATCCGGGTCCCCAAGAAACAGATGAGAGTTTTGTCACTGAATTCCCTGGGATCAGAATTTAGCCTGCAGCAAGGAAAAGAAAAAAAAAATCAAAGGGAAAAAAAAAAATAAAACAAAAAAATAGAGGCAGCAAGTCCATCTGGAGAGTGGCAAGTTGCCCACCACCTCAGTGCCCACTGTCGGCACAGCCAGAACAAAGGCAAGCAAGGGGAGAGATGTGGTTTGGGTATGCACCACTTTAACCCCCTGTGGCTCCCTGAGCTCCCAGGGGGATGCAGCACCTCCTCAGGCATCCTCTCTGGAGAGACCCTCTTTCACTTGGGTCAGTTAAAATGGACAGCTGGAGGCATTGGAAGGAAGACAAGTTGCCTTTAGCAAATCCCACAGCTTGAAGTGTCAAGGTGCTTTGGTTTGCAGAGCAGTGCAAGGAGGGGGAACTCAAAAGCTAAAGAAGTTTTGCCTCATGTTCAGTCAGTAATTTTATTCTGACTCAGTGTAAAGGCCCAGTCCAGTCCCACTACCGAATTCAGATGAATGTGGCTACTGAGTGAGAAAACTGCTCATAGCAACTACTTGCTTGTACCAAGGAAAGAAAAAAATTAGAGGTAGTAAATCCACCATGTGGTGAGCTTTGTTCCTTGCATAGGTGCTCAAACGAATCTTGACACCTGCTCCTCATGTCATGAAAAGTCCCATAGTGAGTTCCATGTATGGAGGAGCATCATCAAATCCAATATATACATGAAATGGCCACACTTCTAAGCAGCACAAGGGAAATGAGAGCTGGAAAAGGCACCCCTGTCCATGTCTCAAGAGAAAGTAATAGATGCACACAGTGAGTGTTTCTTGTAAGAGCATTCACGGTTGCACCTGAGGATCTATAGAGAAGCACATCCAGAGAGATAACCTTAAAGGTCTTGATTCACGACACAAAAACAACTTCCAGTCTGTGAGAAGCCCAAAGGGAGCAAAGCATTGCCTAGTGATATATGATGAAAGACAGCTTTCTCATGATGAGAAACCAAAGGAAACAGCTGAGCTGCAGTGACAGCACACAGTCTTTGGGGAATAAAAACTATAGACTGAAATATCAACAAACCAGGAAGTCTGAGACTCTAGAAAACTTGGGCATGAAAGACACAGAGGAGGCTGGTGTCCCAGTGGGAGACCACTAGAAATGTTGTTTAGAGAGCTGCAAGGCAGTAGGCAACACTTGGAAGAAATCCAGGTATCAAGAACAAGGGATGGCTTAATAAAAACCCTGGAAAATGATGGAAAATCAACATGCAGCAAGGGGTGACATGCTGCTAGACTCACAAGATTGTATGCAGGGGGGTCAGAAATAGATGATCTTAAAGGTCCTTTCCAACGCAAACCATTCTATATTTCTGGGGTGGAGGAGACAGAGCAGGAGAGTGCTCCTGAGAGCATCTGACCAAGATGATGGTATGGAGGGTGTCAGTCAGCCACAAGGATCTCAGACATGTAGGAAAAGTGGAGCCCTTTGAATTTCAAAACATTTCCTTGTAGGAAAGAGGAGTGATATTGAAAGGGGCTTTACCTCTACCAAATACTAGTACACAACCTGCCACCCCTGTGCTTGTAGGCCAGGGCTTGAGGTGCTGCAGGAGATGCCCATGCAGCTGCTCATCTACAAACACAGTAGCAGCTGTAGCAGGACAGAGCACTTTGCTGTCATACCCAAAGGGACAGTGACAAAGGAGAAAGATTAATAACATCTTTCCAGCCCACAGAGCAGTTCTGAACCAACTCCAGAGTCAGCCCAGTGATAATCAGATTTAAGGCTCAAGAAGGGTCTGGAGCCAGGTTTTGACAATGCCCTATTCCTGCCACTTTATTAAAAACAGGAGGGGATAAATTCAGTCGAAGACTTTGTGAACTACTTCTGTTGATTCAGTGGCTTGAAACAATTCCAGGGGAATGGCAAGTTTCATGCCTGAGTGTGCACAAGAGGGACTGAGTGTAGGCAGAAGCAGCTGGGTTATCTCCTCCAGGGCAGTCTGCAGAGGCAAAGCCTGTCCATCCAGAGACATCCTTTGCTGAGAGGCCAGTAGTGTAGTATCCACGTAAATCAGAAGGCTAAATGTTGGCAAGGGTGGCCTGCTCATCATAATACTCTGTCTGAAGTTACGTGGGCCCATTAAGGCTTTCACCACTTAACTCAGAAACAGAACAAGGAATAAATATCCAGGGGCCACCAGGGTGTAGCTGGGGGGTGGAACTGACCCAAATTGTCTTGTTATTATTGTTGTTATTGTTTTTCTATTAGTCCCTATTACAGCATATGAAGGGTTTTGTCTCATCCCAACAGCAAAACTGGCCTCTTTTGAAAAACCAGTCCCCCATGGCTGTCAGGGTTGGAAAGATGTTTCATGGTCTAAAATTTGTGTTTTAACATTGAAGTTTGGAAAATCTGAGAGATGAAATGAACCAGAGGTGGCAGGGTGTGAGAGGAAAGAGGGGAAGGAGTTAAAAAAAGTTATAAATGTGCAGATATGAAACTGAGGAAAGTTATCTATTTATTGCAAATCACATTTGATAAAATGCAGCAAGTATTCTTGTTTGGTTTCTGATTTAATTTCCCATTTGAAGTTGAACTGAACTACTAAAAATGTGTTTTTACTGCAGGAGGTAGGCCAAAGTGTGCAAAGGAATGCAAGAAAGAAATACCCTTCAGATTATAAATACTGGCGGCATCGGTCATTAGCTGCAGTGAAGTCTTCACAAGGCCTGGTTTGTAAATTAATTCAGAAAAGATTCTGAACTTGAAAAGCAGGATGTGCTGTATTTTAAAATGAGACACAGAAACATTAAAGAAAATTACAAGATTAAAATGATCTGTAGATGGCTCCCTGTGGCCAGACCAATGGGAACATTCAGCATAGAATCAGCTTAAAATTAGCTCTAGCTTTCATTCGGAGCTGGCACAGCTCAGAGTCATTAGCCACTGCGCTCTGTGTCAGCTGCTGCAGGACCTGCTGAAACCTTGGTCTGGCATTCCAGCGTCCTGGCCTGCCAAGCCTCTTTCTACAGAACAGGGTAGTTTTGCAAGAAGTCTTTGCAAAATATTTTAATAATGAAATCTTTAAAAATACACAGCTGTTTTGCAAAAGCTCGTAACAAAGACCCCTTTGAGATCAGCTCCACACAGGCTCCCTAGTGGATGTGCTACCACCATACTCTCAACAGAGACATTATGGAGCCTGGCATTCCCTCCATGCCTCTTTCACCCCCCGGGTCCCCTGCCTGGACCTTGTTCTTTTCAGGCAGTACTGTCTGCTCAAATCCTTGCTTCAGCCCCTTTATTTGGGTGCCAGCAACTGCTTCTAGAGGCTAGACACATTTGTCCCTTGCAGCGATCTCATCAGAGGGCTACTTGTCCTGCCTTGCTGTTCCTGTGGCTCAAACAGGACATGCTGGGGCATCATTTGGGGTGAAATTCAGCTCCCAGCTGAACTGGGATGTGAATGCTGAGGAAAAGGAGTCCCTGGGACCTACAAACACCTGGGCATCATTTCACTCCCAGCTGGGCATCTGAGCCCCCACTGGTTTAATTCAGCATTTCTGTACGTGGGTCAACACCTGTCTGCATGCTGGGAGCACAGTACAAGGTGCTGTTGTGCCTGAGACCTGCCTATTGGAGCTTGGCATCAAGTAGGATTCCTCGGTCATTATTACTGTCAGGTGCTTTGAGGGATCCTTTTTGCAAAGTGAGTAGTTTATGAGGATTTGTATAGTTGCAAGGGGTTCATTGTTATGAAGAAGGAAGTGCCTGACTAGGAAATCTATTTATGGTGATTTTATTACTGCAGGGGAAATGGGGATTAACTTTTCACTGTTACGAGTTTTTCCCATAAGAGGTCTTTAGAAAAAAATAACTCCTAGATTCACAGACACTGGTACTTGTGCGTAAACTGTGTTTCCAGTAAGTTTCAATGACAGAAAGGAGAAAGGTGGCTGAGGCAGCACGATGATGGCTTTTATTCTCCTCCTAGGGAAGTCAGGAGGAATTTCCCATCCATTTGAGCAGGAGCTGCCCACTCACATCCCATGCTGCCATGCCTCCTTGCCTTAGGGTCACAGGTGGATGAGGTGGGAATCATGAACTTGGCATGAAGGAGCCAGGTGGGGAAGCACAGGTCTCAGTTGTTTCATAGACAAAAGACTGGAAGATGTTCATTGCCACCTGATTGGTCTCACTCCCAGGGCAATAAGGAGGATGTGACCCCTGACAGAGGTTATTCTCACCTGCTCTTGAAGGTGACTGGAGGACAGAGCCACAGCCTCCTTAAGGATGCTGTGTTTCATCACCCTCAAAGCTGGGAAGGCACTTTATAATGTGGAACCCGAACCTTCCTTGCTGAAAATTAAGCTAAATTCCCGTTGACCTTTTCTTGACAGCCACAGGGAACAATTTTAATCACTCTTCCCTTTGTTACAACCTTTGTATTCTGGAAAATGTATTGTGTCCCCTTTTGTTGCTTGTCTTCCAGGAAAACAAGTTCCATTCTCTCAACCTTTCCTTATATGTTATGTTTTCTAAACCTCTTCTTGCTGCCTTTTGGGTTCCCATCAGGGTGTCCATTTATTAAAGTTCACAGAGGTTGCTGGGTTACCTGGCACAGTAGAAAACTATAACAAACACTATATTGCCACTAGAAAATCCATTAGAAGATCACAGAGTGAAAGGGTAGGGTGGATCTCAAGAGATAATTCAGAATGTTTCCTTTCACTGGGGCAAGTTCAAGTGAATCAGTATAATCCCTTAAGATTTGTCAAGTCAATAGTGACAGCTTTAAATGGTGGCACATCTCCAGTTTCCTGGCAGGCTATCCCATGGTTTTTACTGTCCTTGTATGAGTTTAAACATATTAATTATGAGATTAAATGTATTAAAAATATACATGGGCATTTTTAAAGAATGTTTAAAGATCACATATAGGTATTGAGCTATTGAGCTCCAAATTAGAAAATAATCAGAGGGGACAGAAACATAATGATAGATTTACCAGCTGTGAAGTCAGAGGCATTTTTATTTTGATTTTTTTTCCCCCTATTCCTATAATTTACTACTCCTAACCACCCAGCTACAGTAAATGCAGGAAACAAAGATGAGATGGATAGATAACATCTTTAAAGACCAGACTCTACGCACAAACCTTGATATAAAATTTTCACTTTATTTGGCACTCTCTGGGCACAATTTCAGCCACAAAAAAATTTTTCATGCTGAAAGGGGAAAAAAGGTAGGGTTTTCTGGCAAGCTAAATCATCCGGTCCTCCCCCTCCTTTGGTTCTAGGCTGGTTCCAACCAGATGAAAGAAAAAAAATAACAAAAGCTCCTCTTCTTGTCAATTCCCTGCCACAGATACATTGGCAGGATTGCAGGCTGGACTGAATATTTGCCGGGTTTCTATAGACTGGAGGGACAGAAGACCTTTTGACTGGAAGTTTCACACAGTTTCAAAATGTTCCCTCAAAGGCATAATTTTATACCACCACTTTCCTTTCAAGGAACCACCATGTGCACAAGTTCGTGCAGATGGACCCTCTGTCCCAGACAGACTCCTGTCCAAACCATTCAGCCACAAAAAAATTTTTCATGCTGAAAGGGGAAAAAAGGTAGGGTTTTCTGGCAAGCTAAATCATCCGGTCCTCCCCCTCCTTTGGTTCTAGGCTGGTTCCAACCAGATGAAAGAAAAAAAATAACAAAAGCTCCTCTTCTTGTCAATTCCCTGCCACAGATACATTGGCAGGATTGCAGGCTGGACTGAATATTTGCCAGGGTTTCCTGGGACCTGAAGCTCATGGGGGTTTCTATAGACTGGAGGGACAGAAGACCTTTTGACTGGAAGTTTCACACAGTTTCAAAATGTTCCCTCAAAGGCATAATTTTATACCACCACTTTCCTTTCAAGGAACCACCATGTGCACAAGTTCGTGCAGATGGACCCTCTGTCCCAGACAGACTCCTGTCCAAACCATTTATCTTTGCCCTGTTTTTAGAGTGGAGCCTCAGGCCAGCAGTGTGATGCCACCTGGCCTAGAGTGGTCAGGGTGGACATGTTGTCCTACAGGTATTGGCACCAGAGTGTGTCACATAAGCCCTGAGAGCAGAGATGCTGAGTACGTGTGTAGGGCTGCTCCAGCTCTTGCTCAGCATTTTGTTATTACTGCTGCTCATAAACAGAAATGTTTGACTGTGCAGGATTTCCTTGCACAGATCCTGATGTCATCTCTCTGCCCTGCACAGAGGCAAGGAGATTCTACGAGGAGAATCAATGTAGAAGCACAGAAAAAGAAGAGCAATATGCTTTTGCTTTAAACAAATGTGTCTTTCAAAAGCTGAAGTTGAGGAAGACCCTCTTAACAACTCTTCATATAGCTCTGATAAACAAAATGTTTCCAACTGGAATTTACAAAGCTTAACATAATAATATGAAGTGGGAATAAGAGCTTCCCCTTGTCAGCTAGCTACTAACAAAAGAAAAATATGAGGAGTGAATACTTAGAAAAAAGACCAACAGTGCTGTAATATAATTAAAACCATTAAAAATGCTGTACTCTGGTTTTGTTCCCTGAAGCATTATGTTATTTTTCTCTTTTAAGCTGTCACCACATTTTGATAGCATAAGGAATAAACTAAATCAAGACAAACCTCCATTTTGAAGTAGGGGGATTTGATAGAAATATTAACTTCAGTAACTAGCAGCTGATGCCCAATCAGCTGCACTCATCAACATCCCTTCTTTTGTTTGTTGCCAGAAGATATTTCTCAGGTATAAAAGCAGCATTGAAGGGAAAGAAAGACAAACGTAGAGTCAGTGTCAGGGGAAAAACCCTACAATTTTAGATACTCAGAAAGGGCCCCATTCAGCAAAGCACTGGACCATCTCTAGAATGATGTAACTTCAGAGGATGCAACATTTCTTGTTTCCACTTGGCAGCCTTTCTGACAGAGGTAATGAAACCTTCTTGTCCCTTGCTGTCATATACCAAAGTTTTCCTGGTGCTGTGGATGTGAGGTAACACTGAGACAGGAGCAGAGACTCCACTTGCCAGCAAATTGCATGAAAGTATGAACCGAGGAGCTGCAGGACTGAGCCACCTCATACATTTACCACTTTTAGTTTCCTTCTCAAGGAAAAATGTCCACTGGCATTGGGAATGGGACTGGAGGGCAATGTACAAAGCAAGGAACATTCACAAAAGTTATTGCACGTGAATGTACAGTCTTAACATTGTAAGCAATAAACCATGAAAAAAATGGAAAAATGTATTAACTGCATTCCTGGTTAGTCAAGTTAAATTACCAGTAATAATTACCAATAATAATAATTACCAGTCTTGTGAAAAAAAATCTTATTTAGGAATGTCAGTTATCCTCTTCCCCATCACCTTCTAAAAACTAAAAAAGCAAATTGAGAAAGCTGACAATACACTAACAGCAGGTTTCTCACTGAACTTGGGGCACTAGACATTGTCCCAGACAACAATACTGAACAACCCAACTCCTAGCTTCCCAAGGGTGAACAGAACTTCTACTTGCATCACTCTGAAGGATCTCTGGACACTGCAGATATGGAAACTGGGTGCATCAGGCCCTGCTGAAATGATTCTTAAGGTCTGAAAGTATAGACTTCTCCTCTCTCATCTTGTATCCTCGCAAAAGAGAAAATGCAAAGAAATGTAAGAAATACACTACGGTCAACTCATTCGATGAATAGGGGATAGGGGTAGTAGTATTGGCACAACAGTACTGTCCCAGTATATTCAGCGTATTGTTAGAAGAAACAAGAGCCATTGAAAACATCCCAGCTTGGCTAATTACCATAAATTTGCTACATTTTGGGAGACTGTGCTGCAGACTTGTGTTTAGCAGAGGAGCTTTACAGAGCTGGTGGTATTGTGATAGAATAACAAAACAGAAATTAATGTTGCTGACCATAGAATTATAGAATCATCAAGGTTTGAAAAGACCTTCAAGATCATCAAGTCCAACTGTCTGGCCTACAACCCCTAACCACAAACCATCTCCTGAAATACCATGTTTACCTGATTTTTAACATCTCCAGGGATGGTGCCTCCACCGCCTCTCTGGGCAGCCTGTTCCAATGCCTCACCACTCTTTCTGTGTTGACATTTTTCCTAATATCCACTCTGAACCTTCCCTGGCTTAACTTGACCCCATTTCCTCTTGTCCTATTGCTGGTCACTAGGGAGAAGAGGCCAACACCCACCTTCCTACAAACTCCTCTCAGGTCGTTTTAGAGGGCAATGAGTCATAAGACCTGTTCCTCAGACCTCTAATCAGCCTAGCTGCCCTTCTCTGCACCCTCTAAAGAACCCTGATGTCCTTCCTATACTGCAGTGCCCAAAACTGCACACAGTACTTGAGGTGTGGCCTCACCAAGGCCAAGTATAGCGGCAGGATCACCTCCCTGGTCCTGCTCGTCACACTATTCCTGATGCAGATCAGGATGGTGTTGGTCTTCTTGGCCACCTGGTCACACTGCTGGCTCATGTTCAGCTGGCTGTCCATCAACACCCCCAGGTCCTTCTCAGCTGGGCAGCTCTCCAGCCACTCCTCTCCAAGCTTGTAGCACTACCCGGGGTTGTCGTGGCCAAAGTGCAGGATCTGACATTTGGCCTTATTGAAACTCATGCAATTGGCTTTGGCCCATCAATCAAGGCTGCCCAGATCCCTCTGCAGAACCTTCCTGCTCTCAAGTAGATCGACACTCCCAGCCAACTCAGTATCATCTGCAAAATTACTGAGGGTGCACTCTATCACCTCATGCAAGTCATCAATAAAGATGTTAAACAGGATCAGCCCCAGCACTGAGCCCTGGGGACACCACTCCTGACTGGCCACCAACTGGACTTAACTCCATTGAACACAGCTCTTTGGAGCCTGCTGTCCAACCAGTTTTTTTTATCCAGCAAAGTGTGTGCACATCCAAGCCATGAGCAGCCAGCTTCTCTAGGTGAATGCTGTGGGAAACAGTGTCAAAGACCTTGCTAAAGTCTAGGTAGACAACAACCACAAGCCTTGTCTCATCAAGGGCAATAGTGTTTACAAAGTGTTGCCTCTGCAACTGCTTTACCTTATGAGCCAAAAACTAGTAGTTTTCCATAATTCCTTCATACACTGTGCCCTAATATTGCTAAGTTTGTTCCAGCAAAACACTGCTAGAAGAGACACATTGTTGATCCAAGATCTGTGCACAGATTCCAGGCTGACAGTATGAAGACAGCTTTCTCATTAATATGAATTATCTCTGGCACCAACCTAGCAGATAAGCACCACACATGTACTCAGTTGGAGATTCACAAACCTGCCCAACAAACTCCTTAGAGGCCAGATTTGTTCACCCCTATGTAATGTTGAACCATTTTGGTTGCATACAAGTCCTTGCACATCCTCCATCGCCTTTTTTATTTGATACCACCCTGTTGTCAGTGACATCTGGCCCCTTCAGCTGAGGGCAAAAATATTCTATCAGTAGGACAGGATCCTTTTCCTCAGCATTGCCAGTTCAAACAGGAAAAGGCATGGCCAGAGCACCCAACAGGATCTGAGAATGCTGAAAGGTGCCTTCTCTGGCCCAGTGCCGGAGATGAACCTCAGCCACCACTTTTTCCATGAGGATAAATCACAAAACAGTGCTAGGGAAGAAAAGCCCAAGGATTTTGTGTCAGGGGAAGAAGGTACTAAACAGAGTTTGTGGTAAAATAGTCTAGCAGAGCACTTCGTGTCTCTCCTGACCGCAGATGAAATGATGGGACCAGATGTGTCTCATCGGCCACCAACTAGAGAAAACTGGTTGTGAACCTTCCTTGGATCAACATGAAAGAAGCCTAAGGTTACTGGGTAAAAAAAGCTGCCAATAGATGAGACTCTTTGAAGTTTTTTATGAAAAAATAATGGACAGAAACATTTTAATTTCACATTAGCATGTTGTGTTGTGTGGGTTTTTTTCCAACTGACTCCATGATTGTTGATATTAATTAAAGTGAATGGTAGATTATTTTCTAAAGGCTATAATTTAAACCAGTAGTTGAATATAGACTTGAGTGTAACATTCTTCAGCTCAAACCACAAGGTATGCAAGCTGGGAATGAACTCTATTTTTTTCCTGTTGAAGGACAGATTAATTTTTTTTTTTTATTAATTCTAATGCTAGCAAAGAAAGTAAGATCCTTATTTTTCCTCCAGTTTCTCTGTATGCTTAATTGATGTATTCTACCAAGCTGTCATGCTGCTTTTAAAACCCATTCTTTTTCATAGAAATATTATCCTCCTTTTATTAGTTTGAGTTGATAAATGGATCAAGAGTCTTTGAGGGTATTGTGTACTGTCAGCAGAATACATCTTTCAGATGCATCCACTGCAATGGAGCTGAAAAAATATATATC
The DNA here is from genome assembly GCF_000747805.2 of Chaetura pelagica. Lineage (NCBI taxonomy): Eukaryota > Metazoa > Chordata > Aves > Apodiformes > Apodidae > Chaetura > Chaetura pelagica. The sequence continues at coordinate 365,164 of NW_009952640.1, read as the reverse complement.
ATGAAACACTTAATAAAAAAGATACACAGATTTGTCTTTTACAAGATTATGGGACTTGAGTCTATCTCCAGGGAGGAGTTCCAACATGAGAAAGAAAATACATAGTTCAAAAGCCCATGTTTTCAATTTGCGGCCACATGGTTTAAATTATCCCTGTATTTATTAAGGGCGCTAAATGGGCAGCTCGACTTAGGGGAAAGGGTCATTCAAGTTGAGAATAGTAATGTTTAATCCCTCAGCTAACTGCAGGTTAATTGTACTTTAAGATGCTTTTTACAGTGTGTGTTAAAATACCACATGAGACACAACTGGAGGGGTTTTGCAGTTTATTGTTGTGTCTTTTTTAAAAACTTCTACATCCGTCCATTGCAAACAATAGAAATTGTTGAACGCCTAGTCTGGAGATACAGCCATCCTATATGCCACACAAAACTTACACCTTTTGCACTTCAGTTATGCACATGTGTGCACTCTGTGTTTTCTGGTCACCTCCTGATTTCCCTGATGCTCAATGTTGTCAATTTTCATCTAATCAAAACTGCAAATAAATAGTGTAAGATTACTTTTCTGAGACCTAGAGATAGTAGGTTTTTTGATATTGCACGTACCTGCCTACAAACTTGCTAACTCAACCTTTCAGGAAGGAGAAAATGAAACTTTATGAAATCCAAAAAGCAGAAGTTACAGCAAAGAAAAGAGGATTTCCAAATAAAGAAGAAATATGAATGTAAAGCTTCTCCCCTAAGACATCCATTGATATTAAAACAATTAGCTAGTGATTATCAAGGTAGTTTATCAAGTCAACATTCTTTTATTTTGGAGGTTCATCCACAAGCAAGCCTTGGTGGGAATTCAAAATACACTTCTTTTTATACCTGTCTATTAGTTCACCCTGGCAATAGCCTGGATTTTACCCATGAAATGCAAATGTATAGTTGCAAATAACCAAAAGACCCACTGTGTTTGGTGCAAACTTGAGGCGTGTTGTTTCTGTTCTTCAGTTAGGCTGAAGCAAAAGACTATAGAAACTGGGATAGCCTCACCACTCACATGCAGCTTCAGTGCCTGAATGTTTTCAAGGAGAAAAAAAACAACCCAGAACCCATAGGATTGCTGAGCATGGTCATGTCTAAAGTCACTTTTAAATTCAAATAAATATTTGTGGGAAAACTGCTTCCCCTATTCTCCTAGTGCTCATAACTTAATTATAGTTGCCGCCAGGCATCTTTAACTTTCATGACCAGCAGATCACTCTGGGTCTCAGTGACCTTGGCAGTTGTAACAGGGTAATATTTTCACAAGGATGTAATGTTCTTGAATACATTTCTCCAATGTGCTGGTGTTCGTAGGCATTTCTCAGCAGATCTGACCTGAAGTGCAAACATAATTCTTCAGTTTCACCTAGAGGTTTATTGACAAACTCCAGAAAACTCAAGTTCCCCTTCCTTTTGCTGAAACTCACCCTCTGTAAGAAGGCAAAGCTGCTGGTGTTCTTCCTTTGAGCCTTCCATCATCAGTGGGAGTGTGGACCTAAGGCCTGAGCCCTGGAGGCTTTGAAAATCATCTAGTGGCCACACATCTAAACAGGAAGAGGAACAAGAAGGCAATAAAAAAGAGCAAGGGGAAAACTTGTAAGAACACAATAATTTGTTTTTTCAAGATATGTCAGTGTAGTGTTTCATGTAAAATTGCTCCTAAAGTTTGTTGCAGACATTTGTCAAAAGAGTTCAGTGAGGAAACCCGGACAGGTAGGAATTAGTGTTTTACAGTGCTGCTCTTTCACTGGCGCTTAAAGCAACAGTTGTGAAATGCAGGAATTCCATCTGGAGCTTGAGAAAGATGCAGTCATCAAAATCTCTGCATCTACACTCAGGCAATGTCACTTTTCCCTAGTTCTGCTTCAAAACATCACATTCTGTTTTATCAAACTAAAGAAACCTTATGTTAGCAGAGCTTGAGCTCATGATCTATAGCTCATTTTTCCACTTTGAGTCAGGCAAATGCAAATCCTTACCTTTAAATCATATTGCTCTGAGTTGTCTATGAAATTTTCAGGGAAGCTTAAGAAGGCCAGCTATTTGCATTCTGATCACATTTCTCTCATTTAGAAACATGAGGTACAGCTTACTTTTCCAAATGCCATATTTTGGCTAAGTTCAGATAGCCTTCCTCTGCTGAAAGCTATCACATTACTCCTCAAGGAATTGTGATAGTATCCTATAGTAAGCATAGCAATGTGCAGGCCTTAAGAAAAAAAAGATAAAGGCTTGCATTCTTTCTTAGTGAAAGTTATTTTCTTGAAGAAGGGAAGCAAACGCCCAAAGTGCTGGAAGTCTAACAGAGCCAAGAAATAGATCTTCTCAGAAAATGTTTCAGCTGATTTTTCAAACCTCTGGGTTTGAACAGATCAAATGCTGCTACATATATTCTCCTAATCTGTGGGCCCTTATGAAATCAAATGAGAACTCCAAATCAGTTTAGCCTATAAATCTAAATCAAAGGCAGGCTAATCAACAAAACATAGAAGGTCTTGACTAGCTAATGTTGTTGTAATGTGCTTAATGGGCTTCAGAGACTTTGCACATAAACCATAGATTCACTATGGTTCATTTTCATAGTGTATGGAAATCTGCATCGCTGAAGGATTCATTAGCTAATACTAGCTGATACAGAACAAAGACACTGACACTGCCTTATAACTAAAGACTTCTGTTTACAGTGCAGCTTTTCTTGAGAAGAGATAGACCACGCTCAGAGCTTGCCATTAAATTCCTTGAGTTACATTTCATGAAGAATTCAGGTGGTCTGAATCTTCCCTCGCTTCCAACGTAATTGCAAACCCATATTTAGTGAGTAAATTAAAAATGAAAATCCTTAGTTTGAAAATACATTCCGTGTTACTAACTGGAGCGTGTAGATATCCCAAATGGCATGTAAGATTGTATGGAAGATAGAATATATAACCTTGACTTCCCTGCCCAAGCCTGTAGAGGAGGTCAAACTGGTCCCATCACAGTCTTGTAAAGGTATTGACCCTCTCTGGGTGATAACAAAACAGTCACATGTACAAGAATAAAATTATTTTTAATAGAGGAATACTCTCATATTCCCTTTCCTTTCTCTTCAGGTGGTTTTCTGTGTGGTGTGCATCTCATTCACCATGCTGGATTGCAGCATTTTTTACCAAAATATGTAAATATGCAAGGTGTCATAGTTCATCATTTTGAGGGCTAGTTCCTGCAATGCTCATCAGAACAAGGGATGAGCAGGAGGAATGAAAGAGGTATCTTGATGATCTTAAAGGTGCTTTTCAACCAAAATGATTTTGTGATTCTAGTTACAGAGGTACCCAGCAAAGAAACAGCTGAACCAAGAACAGATAATTTATTTTCGTGACAGAAGCAACATTAGGGATAGATTTGAAGATTTTAAAAGAATCCAAGCAGCAGTGTGTTTGCTGTCTCATTCAATATTTTAGTTCCACATTTGATTGCCTTCACCATGGAGAGAACATAGAAGATATACTAAAGGGATATTAAAGATTTAAGAAATCACAATTAATTACATTGTTCCTCTGTTATACTGGATCTTGTCTAAAAAATAATTTTTCATTCATTTTCTTTAAATTTCTGTAGGTTTAATCAAAACAACAATCAGTTTAACTACTGACTTCAAATAATTTAGGTTGGATCACTGAAGGTCCTCTAGCCCAACCTGCTCAAAGTTGTTACATCTGGACCAGGTTGCTCAGTGCAGTCAGGCTCTGAACATCTCCAAGATGAAAGATGCCAAAGGGCAACCTGTATCAATATTTTACCACCTTTCTGAGAACAGCCTTCCCCGATAACCACCAGAACTCCCTTCATCACACCTTCTATCTCCTGCCTCTTACCCTATCAATGTACACCTCTTTGAGGAGCATAACACTGTCTTCTCTATCTCTTACCAGTAACTAATGAGTAGCTGATCCAACTGTCCAACTAGTTGGCTTGTGGGTCCCCAGTGTCAAGAAATAGTCCTTGCAACTCCCCAGAAACTTGCTGGATTGCCTGTTGGATAGTGGTGGTTAAAGACATCTATGAGAGCCAGATGCTGCAACCAGGTTCTTCTGGCTCTCTACCAGCTTCTCGCAGACAGATAAATGAAAAAGTCCAGTGAAACAGAAATCTCTGATGGTCGGTCTTTCAATCAGTGACCAGCAGGCTTGGGGTTTGTGGTTTGATTTTAATTTATTTTATTTATATTTTTTTAATTATTTTTTTTTTCCTTTCCGAATTGTAGCATTTTAGCCATAGCATTTTGGGGAACATCTAAGGTTCTGTAGCGCTTTGGTTAATCTGCAGATAACAAAATGACAACAAGTGTATAGCAAGACTTCAGAAGTTATTAATTCTCACGGTTAATTAATAATGATGCTTCAAATAACTCCTCAGGTAATAAACGTACATCTCCATGGCATAAGCTAAGTGTTTTGATTTTTAGCAAATTGCTCATAAACCTCTTTGTTAACAGCTAATAAAATTCCTGACCCAAGCCTCAGCATTTCAGTCAGTCACAGATAAATATCAATAAGAAGTCATTATCAGCCTTTTTACCTTTTTCTTACAGTGTTCATGTTTTTATCATATGTATCTAGCAGTCAGCTTTTACCTGGCAGAGAGCTGCTTTGGCTCTTTACAGGCTCTTCAAAATACTTTATCTTTTTTCAACTCCTTTGGGGACCATATATCTTTTTTTGTTCTCAGTATATTCTTTAATCTTTTACTGTTTCTCTGTTTAACTAAGAAATTTTATTGTTGTTGTTGTTCTACATAACTCTTTTTTGCTGATGGAACCATGGGGTTTGGAACAACTAGTTCCATATTCTTGAACAATTCCTGATTTTTCTCAGCGTCTTCCCACTTAAAGTGCGTATGCTCAGTTATGCCAGCAAATGCTTTAAGCTTTGGAAAACTGTTCCTGTTAAAGTTCCAAATGTGCAGATTTTTGGTCAATGCTCTATTTCATTTGTATAAAGTAAATTTAAATTGACTGTGATCTCTAGTACCTCAGCAACTGCGCTTTTTTGGGTTGGTAACTAACACTTTCTCATCCAGCAGACTTAAGTCCACTATCAAGTTACCTTGTACTGGATACGGGATTTCCTGTTTTGAGAAGACATTATTATTATTTATAGAAACACTAAGGAAATTTGTTATTGGTCACAGGAGATGAGCAGCAAATGGCCCTCTAGTTGAAGTCACCCGTTATAAGTTTCTTGGTTGCCTTTTGACTGTTGTTATTTCCCATGTCCCCTACAAATTATTAACAGATGCTTAAGAAATAGCTCCTTTTATCTCCTAGAAATTGTTGCTGGGCTATAAAACACCCTTACCTGTAACCTGTCTGTTGTTTCAAATACCAATGAACACTGAGCTTTCAGATTTAAGCAACCTTAAAGAAATATCTGCAGGGTATGAAAAATTGTAGTAGAGAGATAGACATATTAGTGAAGACCCCTGGGCACAGCCTAATGCTCACCCCTTTGACAGGATGAGGTCCAGATACAACTTAATCTCAGTAACCTCAACACTGCACAGGGGACAGCAAGTGTTAACAGCGTTAACTTCTTAGTTTGGGCTCAGATGATCCTGAATAAATTGCATCTGGGCACTCTCCTGCTTCCCCCAGCACACATTCAGCCAGCTCATGTGTCTCTGCACCCACTTTCACGCAACTTTCCCCACACTACAAGCTCCAGGGTTATTGTGTAAGAGTGAGCTCAAAAATCTTTGTATCTGCCAGTGTGGTCAAGACTAAACTCTTCCCCTCCTGCCTTCTGTTTTTCTCCTTCCATCCCTCTTCCAAAGCCTTGGATTTCTGGAGTAGAGGCAGGGCATGGCCAAAGGCTGAATTAGGAGGGAGAAAAGCTGACAGCACTGGCTGTCTCGTCTGCGTTCTTCTTTCTGCTATCCAGTATAGGCACTGTTTTAAATTACCCCAAAACAGTCTGTAAAGGTCTCATCAATCTCACTTGTTTAAATTCAGCTTTTCGACATTAATAATTTACAGTGTCAGGAGTAAACAATGCCACATGTGGCCACAACGATGATACTCTTCCATTATTCATTCATCCTAAGGTGCACTGGTTTCACATTGAGTCTTAGTCCTTTGCTTCTGTCTTTAAAAAATTATGTGAAAATGTATAACCACCTTTCCGTTTAAAACTCAAAGGCAGGAATATTCAGGGAGCAGCAGATCACAGATGGCCCCTGACAAAGAAAGGAAAGTGTCACATTTAGCCACCCTGCACTTATCCTTGCTCTTTCTTTCTACTCATAAAGACACCTGAAGTAGCTCTAGACACACCTGCTCAAATTGTTGAAAACAAGATAGCTTAATTAGCACAAATCTAACTTAACCTGCCTCTGAGCAGTCATACAGCTCTACTTTTTGCTCATCCCCAAACCAGCTTGTCTGCATCCAAAGACTGTTTTGTCTTTTTCACCCAGGTTACTTTAAGGTGTAAGAGAAGGGAGCATCCAGTAGTTGTTCAAGAAGGTGGACTTCCTACCTTACATTTAGTTAGGTTTGCTAAAAAGTCCAGGGAAGGTTTAAACTGTCTGTCATGGCATCAAGCTTTGCCATTTAGATACATTGAATACTAATTTTTTTTAATTTTTTTTTCAAAATATACTTCAGAGTAGAAAGATCTTCAAAAGTGGGAGGCTGAATTTCGAACCCACAAGCATTCAGATCCTGGGGTGTAGTTCGGACTTCATCCCCACAAAAACCAGCATAAAAACACTCTCCATTGCTGCCAGCTCTCCTGATCTATCCAGCATTTCGCAAACGTAAAGCTGGTATTCGAGTCCCAGCTTGGAACGAAGGGACTGAACGCAAACCTCAACTTTCATTCCTGCAGGAGAAGTTTCCATCCCTCCTGTTTGCAGAGGAAAGCTTGAAAACATGACCTGACTGCATTTGAGCAGGCTGCTGGGGAGGGACAGGGAGCTGACTCATGATTTTTGCTACCCAGAGAGCTTGGTGCTGGGACATTGGCCCCGTGGGAGCAGAATTTGAGACTTTGGAGCCTCATTCATTATTATGACTGTGCTGTTGCTCTGGAAGATGCCACTCTTTACTGGAATGGAAGCCAAAGTAAAATAAGTAAAATATTTTGGGTTTGAGGAGAGGGATAAGTCAGGTGTTCTCCCTCCTCCTAAACAAATTTAACTTGGAGAAGGCTGCTTTCAGTGCAACACATATAGGAGATCCCCAATGCCACATTCCTCCTGGTACATGGCATTAAGCAATGTTCCACCAACACATCTGCCCATGGGTCAGCACCTTCAGAGGGATGCCTGGCTCCTCCAGGATGCCCCGCCCATTCAGCAGGGTCCCCCTCCTAAGGCATGGACACTGACCGTGGTAGCCTCAGTGCCACCATTGCTCACAAACTTCCTCCATCAAACAACCCAAACAGGCCCAGCCACCTCTGTTCCCTGCCTTCACCAGAGTGCACCTTCCTGACAAAACTCATATTTGAAAAAAAACAACCACTGCACTGTTTTTTTAACAACCTCCTAATGAAGGGCACAAAAGCATTCAAAATGCTATTAAATGCTTTTAAATGCTATTATCAAAATGATATTAAAGGGACAGTTTGATAAGTGTGATACTATGTGGCACTGAAGTGTGCTGGAACAGCGACAGACCACCTCTGCCCTCATGTCTGGACAGGAAAAAGTACAGACAGAGGGAACATAGTGTCAGTTTTATTTCAAATAATGAAAAGGAAAAAAAAAAGAAAGAAGAAAAGAAAAGGAAAAGACTTGCCGACACAAAAGACAAGGTTTCCAGTAGGATTCATTGCTGACACAACTCCCCTTCAACTGAAGCTGATGAGAATGTCATTGCCCGTCTTAACACTTGCAGAAATAGTCCAGAGGAGAACACCTCTAGAAGTCCCAACCACCAAGCCTCTTTTGACTGTTTACATGTTAAAAACAGAAGTAACATAATCTCGGATTAAGAAAAATCCTGGCTATCTGGAAAAAAAAACAAACCTACATTTTAACTGTGTATTCTGATTGCAAGGGAATGCTGTTCACAGGAATGCATGAGCAGCAAGAATCAATGCAAGAGGACTAGCTGAGAGCAGACCATTTTGCTAGATTTTTAGCCCAATGAAGTACAAGGGTCTACATTATTCTTTAAAAGCACCCAGTACCCTGAACACTGGCTATGTGCTGGGTCCTGAGTTACTTGCTAAGGGATTGGGACTAGTTTTGATGAGCAGGGGTGCTTTACATGCCCAGGATTTGGATTTCTCTTCACAAATTCCGTACAGCTAAGCAGCTATCTGGAAATATGCTTAGGATGAGAAACAGAAGGAAGTAAGTAAGGGAGGGAAGGAGAGAAGTAATTTGTATGTGAGTGTGTATTGGGTTGGGGTTTTTTTACAAGATTGCATTATTTTTCTGGCATTTCATTTCTTGCTGTTGTCCTGACTTTTGGGTGTGGTGGGCTACGAGCTTTGCCCTGTGTGCCTTTAGGAACAATATTCTCTGGGCAAAAATTGCTTTTTCCATTTCATTGCGGCATTGTGGTTATGTATTTATTTCATAAGGAGAGTGGGTTATTTGGCAATTTAGGTTCATATTGTGGGTGTAGTCCCTGTAGATAGTTTTCTTCTGGATTAAATCTTTGTGAGCTGTTATTTCTCTGGTAGTACACCAATAAGCAGCATACCATCCTCCTGGGCAGGATTTTATTTTATCTCCCATTTTGTCATTAAATCAATTATTCATCTGAGGTACCATCTACATTTTGTTGGGACAGTTCTGGGCTCTTCTCAGGACAAGTGGCCATGGCCCACCTAAAGCAGTGGCACAGAACCTTGTCAGGCTAATTTCACCTTTGATTTGCACCCTGCTGGACCACAGTACTCCATCCAAGAACATCCCATGTATCTCTTTCTGCAGGGTGCTTGACTGTGGAACATAAACATACCTGTCCCAAAGTGTCTATTGTAGCTCTAGAGTAATAAAACATGGAAGAGGAAAGAACATGGAAGCTGGCAATGGAAAGCCATAGCAGATGATGCATTTTTTAATGCTTCAAGGTCATAGAAGAGGCAAAGAAATGTCTCTTCTGTTGAGTCACAGAAGCAAGCATGAAGAGTATCCATACCTCCCTACGGCAGGTGTATATGCTAGGAAGAGAGTCTCCCTTTTTATACAATGGTCTGCCTCACTTTCCAGAGTGCAAGTAAACACTGGAGCATGTTTTCACTCAGCTGACTGTGGATATGAAGATGCAAAGAATAACCCCTTAACTTAGGTACTTCAGGTATGTGCTGGACATGCAGTGATGTGAATGTATCTTTAGATCAAGCACTGCTGAACAATTTCAGAGAATGAACCCCTTTGGTATCCCAAAACATACCTTCTGTAAGGAAGCACCATGAACACTTTCAGGAAGGAATATCTATAACTTCCCTGGCAACCTGTGCCAGTATCTCACCACCCCCATCATATAATGGAAAATGCCATTTCTAGCCAGAGGATCAGGTTGGTGAACCAACTCTTCAGACCCAAACATCTGGCAAAACTACCAAACCAACGTATTTCCCATTAAATCAGGAGGAGACAGGACATGTCACTGGCTGTACCCCAGGCAGATATTCAACCTGGCAGCAGGGCCTGTGCCTCCAGCACCAGGAAAGTGACTCGAGGCAAAGCTTTGCCTCAGGCTCCAACAGGACCAGCAACTGCTGTGGAGCCATTATGACAGAGAGGCAGTAAAATCACACATATCACACCATGGTATTACAGGCACAAATTAAGTCTGGGCTGAGGCCCTTTTAAAAAAATATGGCCCATTAGGTTTAATTTAGAATCTCTTTCCTTGTAACTACAGAGCAGATTGACAAAACAGACCTTTTAAATCACCTATGAAACTTCACTCAATGACAGGATACCAAAAAGACCCTTTTGTGTTAAAGTGTTAATTATTAAAACATGACTGAATGGTTAGTTCAATTTACAGCATTGCCATTAGAATGAAGGCTGGAAACAATGCACACATTAAAAGGCTATATTATATGTTCTGTTACTTGGAGAGTCTCTGAAGTGAGAAAAGACAAGTTGTGGAGCCAAGAAATTCTCCACTGGAATGGTGCTAGCTCTGCTTTTCTCTTCCTACAATCTCATTTACCTAAAATGCTACAGGAAGCAGAAATTATTTGGCCAAGAAGAGATTCAAATCACAGAAAGAAATCCTCGGGAAATGATTCAGCCAAGCGTTTGAATAGAAAGGACGCTTTGGATGAAAATATCAGTCGCTCAGGAAAGTGGCAGTTCATTAATGCTTCATCATTAATTTGTGGCTAGATTACTTGTTCTTGCAGTTTCCCATTCAATGATCACTTGGATTATTTATAAAAGATACAGCATTTTACATCAGGTTTCCAAAACATTCAGGAAGACACTGACTTGAATTTAGCTGCAGCTTCCAACATTTCTCCTCAAAAGTGTTTGTCCACCTGTCCCACCCACAAGACAAAGGAGGTTGTCAGGCTGAAAAAAACCCACTTTCCTCAGTTAGGAGGTCTGCTGTGCAGTGAGTCAAAGAGGCGAGATACCAAAGCTGCAATGTGGTGATTTATTTAAAAGCACCTGAACACCAAACTGAGATTTGTGTCGATTTTGTGGCAGCGTAAGTTCAGCAAAACTGGAGACAATCTGATGGGTATTTCTGTATTGGGTTTAGCTAAATATATACAGTATTTTTACATCCCCAAAATAGCAAGTCACACACAAAATAATGAAACAAGTTTAGTAACATAATTATCGGTTACCCATAATACCAAAAAAAATTAAACACACCACACCCTCCAAAAGCCCAAATCACATCATCCCTGTTGAACTCTGAGATTTGTGTCATTTACTCTCAGCTGGGAATCTGCCACAATTTTCACAATTTTATTATTTTTCCCAGATCTATTTTTTTGCTCAGGCTGCTACGTGCAGTAAGAACACAGACTGAACTCCCCTTACAGCTATGTAGAATTGTTTAGGTCAGTGACAGCAAAATGGTGTGAAGCAAGAGCAGAACCGGATCCCGGGATTTGCTGTGTGTTTTTTTTTCCTTCAGTCCCATTCTTTATCTAATTTACAACCTCTAGTTCTGTTCATCTTTCCCCATTCCCAAGTCCTTAGTAATTACCCTATTTCCTTAGCTCTTTTCCCATAAATAATTCTCCTAAAATAACATGAGGAGAGCCTGCTTTGCTAGCACAGTCCCCCTTGGAGAAGGCCAGGAGATCAATTACTCTCATTGAAACACCAGGGGAAAAGGAGAATTTCAGAACAGGATTTCACACAACAGTTTGCAACAACAGGGTGGGAGAAGCAAAAGCAATGAACAACTTTGTTATGTGCTTGCACATAGAGAAAAGAGGAAAAAAAAACCTAAGACATCACTGGAAATTACTTTCCTCAGTGCTTATTTCTAATTGATTTTCTTGACATCTAAATGCTATCAACTCAATGACAGCTACTGTAGCAACATATAGACATACACTTTTCTACTTTACAGTTCCATAACTGTTTCTTTTAAGTTAGCATACAATAAAATCAGTCAATGGTGTCACTAATTAACTGTTGCATTGTACTGTCAGACAATACAGGGAAAGGACTTAAAGGACTTTAATTCTAGCCCAATGGAAAAGATCTGTAACAAAACTGTTTATTAACTGTAGTAACTGCTTTTACTAAACATATTTTACACTTGATGTAATTTCACACTGCTTTTCCATAAAGTGGTTATTTAATTAGTAATAAAAATTCCCCCGTTGTAATTTTTGCAACTAATATTCAGAGAGTATTTCTACTGCTGTGCAAGTCTGGAAGTGCAAATAGAGTGTTTTTCTATTTAGTCTGTGGTTGAATTAGGATAAGCAAAAGTGATAGTAGCTTTATTTTGATAAAAAACCCAACACATGTCCAGGAATGAGGGAGGTAATAGCATTCATTTATCCATATGGTATTTAAATGAAACTTCCTCTTTCTTCCTCTTTTCCAAATAATCTGTAACTCCAATAATTAGGGCAGCAGTAAGTGACCTAGAAGATATGTTTGAACATGTCCTCAAGGATGAGGGCTTTTTCCTACTTTCTCCACGTTTCCCATCTAGATTCTGTCCAGTCAGTTTTAGAAATAAAATTATGTTTCAAGCATTGCACTTGTGCTGAACTATTCATCCCATTTTAGTGCTGTTTACTTCCCTTCTCCATTTTAAAGATGCTTCTCTTTCCACCAGGTACAGAGGGATCTGTAGAAACAATAATGCTCTTCATTCTGATGCAATGAATAGGGGATAATCGGGGATGTTAATGGCTCAGTTTAAACACACCACTAACAAAGCAAATATAAAAAACCTGGAAGAAAAGTTTTGTCTGCTTTCTTTCAGTTAGATTTCTTGGGACATTAATATTAATTAAAAACAAAACACAACAAAACAATGACCAAAAAAACCCAAACCAAACAAACAACAAAAAAACCATGAAGTCAAACAACTGTGATTTTTAAACTGGATATTCTTCCTTTAAAGCCCCCAAAATTTCAGCACAGGGACAATTTTTCCACTGATGTAGTTCAGCATAATTTGTTCACAGATCTTAATCTATTTGCATTAACTGAAGGTCTGTCATAGAAACGTCTATGAAGATCTGCTAGTTCTTAAACAATGAGCAAGATATTATGCTGCTTTAAAACATCCTTTCTTTCTCAGTAACTCCTTGTCCTCTTATTTTTCATGCTAGTTAGTGCCAGATCCATTAATCTACATTTGTGCATGCAGCCAATGCCCAAATTTAAAGGCCAGGCCAAGCACATGAGAGCAAACAGCAACTTTTTGAAACAAGAAAGCTTGATCTGGCTTGAATGTAACTTTTTTACCACCTGCTATGAAATATCCTGGCTCCCTGAGAAAATGCTGCTTGTCAAAAGAAAAAATGTGTCTTCTAGCACAGCAGATCTTGACCAAGCAGAGAAAGCCCAAGAGAAAAGCTTGGAGGTCAAGAAAAAATTATTCTGGAGGAAAGATTGAAGGTCTGGTGCTGTTTAGTCTAGAGAAGACAAAACTGGTGGGGATGGGACAGCAGAAAAAACCCCACCCATCTGTGCCACCCTGAATATAGCAGAAAGAGCAGAGCAAGAACACAGCTATACTCCAGCTGGTAGGAAAAGGTTTCCAACCGCAAGGACAGGCATGAGCTGGAGGTATCTGCCTGCTGCACAGAGTCAGCTCAGTGGTGGACAGTCCAAGCCCAGGAGAGTCAGGCATCCCCCGGGAGCGCTGTGGGCCAGGTCACCCGGAGCTTTCCAACCCCAGGGAAAGGCACCCGTGCAGCGCCCGGGGAGCGAGAGGGCGCTCAGCTCTGAGTCAGAGAAGTGCATCTTTCAGAGGATTAAGAGATGATGTAGGAAGCTGAGGCTGCAAGTTGCCGACAATGAATACCAGACGCCGATGCGGTGCTGCCAGCTCATCAAGGGCCTGACTCAGCAAACGGCTCCACTTTCTGCGACCACCGCCAAGGCTCTGCTGCTCCCACACTGCATCACACGCCTCAAAAGCCAGAACAAGCTTCTTTTTTTTCTTTTTCTTTTTTTCCTTTAACCGAGGGAGATCCTAAGCTAGTGTCTCCCGAACAGGGAAGGCAGGATACCCATGGCAAAAGAGTAGGAGAAGGGAAGCGCATGGCTCCAGGACTCCTCGTGCTTCCTGCCCAGCTACAGACACACAACACTTACGCAGGCACCTGGGATCTGTAAAAACATCTGTTTGCCTTTCTTTTCCCCACCCCAGCTACTGTGGAAACCTCCTGCAGCTGCCACAAGCAGGGCTGGGCTTTGGGCAATGGTGCCTGTGCTCCTCTTCTGCCCCACTCACCTGGTGCTGGGCAGAACATCCAGTGGGCAACCCCTCACCACTCGCCTGCATATGGAGAGGGAAAGCTGCTCCATGCACAGGCAGGGGGAAAGAGAAACAGGGAAAGGGTTTTAATATGTAGTAGGTTGTAATAGATGGGGAAAAGAGAGGGAGGGAGTGAGGAGGAAAGCATGCTGAGTGGCACTGTAAGACAGCAAAGGGATGAACTGATGACCATAGTTGGCACCTCCCAGGAATGGCAAGGAGCATCCAGTTGGCCTCCTTGCTTGGCCAGGCCCTCAGACAGTCCTTTAGCTGCACTTTCCACCAGCACATGGACACATCCCACACTCTGGCAGGGTCCAAGGTCAGTAAGGAACCTAGGGTGTGGGTTTGCATTACTGTCTCTGCTGTGGAAACAGCTCATGAATGAAGATTTTCCATGTTGCATGTGAATTTTGCTGTTAAAAAGAAAGTTCCTCCTCTGAGCTAGAGAGACAAGACTGCTGCAAGTTACCCTTCGAAAGGAAACAAATGTTAAAGTTCTGGAGCTGATTTATTCTGTAACAATTAATCAGGCTGTTCCTGAGGTTTGGAGAAGAGGGTACAAGATGCCCAGCAGAGAGAGCTGCCATGGCACCCACAGTATCAAGGAAGCCAGCAGGCTGGTGTGAGCTCACAGGGAACGGATCTGCTTCTCAACAGAAACCTGCCTGTAAATGCAGGGACACCAGCAGGTTTCCTCAAGACTCGTTTTGCAGGAAAATCTTATGCACCCACTCCAAATATTTGATGAGAAAATTTAGTGGTCTGTTATACCCAATCACACATGCCATATTTGGTCTCCTTTGACTAACTATTATATATTAAGTTGTACATTACAAACTTTAATGCACCACAGATAACCTTTCAATATCACACTATTAAAGATAAACTATTAATATGTTCCTCTTAAGAAGCAATAATAGGGTTAAGTATTTGCATGGCTCATTTATTAGAAAAATGTGTGCAAGTAACTCAAGGAGTTTTCAGTGAGTTATTCTTTACGAGCTAGATTCAATCAAGATTTCGTCTGGCTTCCAGGCAGCAATAATTGTCCAAGGCAGCTCAGCCACCCAAGCCTCAGTGCCCAAACTGGGCTGATGCTACTTCTCATGGCAGCAGAGTGTGCACAGGATCTGTGGCCCTGCTCAGCCACCAAGCAGCCAAACACAGCAGATCTCCCCAGGTAAGAGGTTTATGCCTAGTGGGAAAACCACCAAGGTGGTGCAGGATGGGTTTATCTGAACCAAGAACTCACAGGAGAGATCCTGGGTGGCCTCTTTGCCACTGTGGCGGCATGGTACCACACAGACAACTGCAGATCAGTTAGGTCAAGCATCCGGGAGCACCAAACGCAGGTTGAAAGGCCCCAGCTCCTCAAGAACATCAAATTTGTCTGACCTGCAGGTGACACAGCTGGGGAAGCTGTCTCACTGAAGGTGCCTCTGGATCTTCCATGTGGGATAGAATCCTGCTCAACAAGTCTTGTCATTGATCTAACTGCAAGCACCATAAAGCAGACTTCCCTCTCCCTTTCTTCCCCAACAGATTTTTCTTATTTCTAAATGAGATAATTTTTTTTTGCTAGAAATAACAATTTAATTTTTTTACAGCCTAGATGTATTCTTTCACCATTCTCAAACTGAAACATTTTCGAATTGGTGTTTAGAAGATGTTTTCAGTTAGAGACTGACTCTCGTTATTTACTTCTTTTACTAGGATTAAGCAGTCCAAAACCAAGATGTTCTATTTTAGATTAAATAAACCATTTCAGGTTGATTATCCCCTCTCCTGTACTTGTAATATAAAAAAGAAATAGTCTTTGTTGAAACAAAGATAAATGTATAAAACACTTTCTGGCCCATTTTTCACACAGCTGCAGTCAAAACTTGGCCTACTTGGATTAACTCTTCCCACTTCTCCTTCACACAGCCTACCCTAGTCCAAAGGCTCCCACAGAAGACATTAAAAAAATTCTTCAAGTAAATAAGAGCTACCTGCCATCTGCAAAACAAAACACAGAAAAGCAGAAATTAATCTCTTTTTAATCAGAAACAGAGATTTCAAGCACTGAAATTTTAGCATGTGGCCCCACCCTTACAACTGCCAGAGTTGGCTCTGCTTTTGAGAAACTGAGCCACAAACACCGAGCTAAAGCCTTTGGCAAACCCAGCACCTATGAAGCAGATGCAGCAGGAATGAGACTGGGGCGGAAGGGGGAGCATCTCCCTGGTTGGAGCACATCAGTGTAGCTTTGCTGAAGTCAGAGATGACACAGCTGGAACAGCAGCAGCTGAGACCTGGTGTTCTGAGGACTCTGAACCTCCAAGTAAATCTTTAGTGTCCATTCTTCAAAAACTTTACTTGTTTTAAAATGGGGTTGTCTCTAATAACATTTATTCATAGGTAACTACCAAGACTTTGCATCCATTGGATGAGTGATTTTTAGCTCCTCAACATGGGTTTCTCATGCTCAAGGGGACAAATTGGGTTAAAATGCAATTCTGTTCTTTTACCTCATATCAGAAAAATTACTGTTTATAGCAGAGATAACACAAACAAGAATGATTTCTAGAGACTATCTCCAGTGCTGCTGCTTGTATACAGAATATGGAACACTCTGACTGCACTGGCATGAACAGTAATGGCATTTATTTTTTTTATTATTTTTATTATTTTTCCTTTTTTTTTTCTTCATTTACTGGAAAAGACACGATCCCAGAAGAAGTCTCATTTCCTGGGTGGTCTGTATAAATGTTCCTTTCTTAAGCTACAGCACCCAACCCTTACAGACCACCTCTTTTACAAGCAGTCATCCACTATTGCCTCCAGACATCTCCGAGGTCTTTTCCCTTGCTAAGTCTGTTGCTTTTACCAAACCAGCTTTGTTCCAGCCTGTGCACATTGGCAAACAGCCTGTCCTGTGTCCTGTCTCCTTTGCTCCTGTGCAGAATGCCCAGCCATCCATGGGGAGCTGCACATCACAACTTACAGGCTGGAGGGCTCCTGTCTTTTAGATGGGAAGGAACAGGCACCTTGTGACCATCTTCTCTTCCTCTTTCTCCTCCAGGACCAGTCTGCAGTAGCTATGCCCACCAGGTTAATGGGGCCTCCAGGACACAGGGCTCTCACACTCTCTGGGAGCACTTTGCCCTTTCCCAGATCTATTCCAATCACATCTTCTCTGTCTGTCTCTGTCTGCAGTACCATTCACACTGGTGCAGCTGAGCCAAAAGCTAACTCAGCAGCATTTCCCACTATGTGAAGCTATGACAGGCTTGCATCATGAACACTTTGTACAGTCCTGGTTGTTCTTCCACCGCAACATCTCAAAAAGTACATAGTGGAAACTGGAAGAGGTTCAGAGAAGAGCAGCAAGGAGGGTCAAAGGTACAGAGTGGTTTGCACACAAGAAACAACTGAAAGTCCTAGAACACTTCAGCCTGGAAAACAGAAAACCAGGGAGTGAAGGAAAAGGTTTAATACAGTCAATAATCAAGCAATCATGAGTAGCATGGAAAGGGTGAGTAGAAAATTCCCATTCACTGCCTCGTCCAGTGCACACTGTGGAGCTTGCAACTGGTATCTGGATCCAAACCAGTGGAAGAGGGCATTTTTGCACTGAGTGTGCACTTCAACCATGGTTGCTAAGAGAACACATGGGCTCAAGGGGACACTGGACAAATAAAAATCCACTGAAGGTGGCTCAGTGTAATACAGCTGCTCAGAACCTTGGGATTTGACTGAGCTGCAAATGGTTGGATGCTGAGAAAAAGTGTGGGGAAGTGGCATGTACACCTGGAATACCCATGAAATAAAATTGAAGCCTGTCCTGGTTTGACAAAAATGTTCCATGGGTATGTCCTGAAAACACTGAGGCACCAAAGTTCTTCCTCTCTTCCTTGGGGTATAACACAGTATCACAACACCCAGCCCACTCCACTGGGCCACAGCAGTGTGCCCAGGTGGCCAAGAAGGCCAATGGCATTCTGACCTGTATCAGAAATAGTGGCCAGCAGGACTAAGGAAGTGATCACCCCCTGTACTCAGCACTGGTGAGGCTGCACCTTGAGTACTGTGTTCAGTTTGGGCCTCTCACTACAAGAAGGATGTGGAGGTACTGGAGGGTGTCCAGAAAAGGGCAATGAAGCTGAGGAAGAGTCTTGAGAAAACATCTCATGAGGAGCAGCTGAGAGACCTGGGGTTGTTTAGTCTGGAGTAAAAGAGACTGAGGGGAGACCTTATCACTCTCCATAGCTACCTGAAAGGAGGCTGTAGCAAGGCTGAGTCAGTCTCTTCCTCCATGAGAGGAAATGGCCTAAAATTGCACCAGAGGAGGTTTAGATCGGATATTAGGAAAACGTTTCTTCACTGGAAGGGTTGTCAGGCACCAAAAAAGGCTGCCCAGAGAAGTGGTTGAGTCACTATCTCTGGTGGTATTTAAAAGGTATGAGATGTAGTGCTTAGTGACATGGTTTGGTCATGGATTTGGCAGTGTGATTAGTTAATGGTTGGATTTGATGATCTAAAATGTCGTTTCCATCAAAATGATTCTATGATTCTATTATTTTTGAGCTTGCTTCTGCTCCCATCTGCTCTCTGAAGGAAGATGCCTTCCAGCTCCTCTGCCATGTCCTAAAGCTGTATTACCCTGACTCTTACTCTCCATCATCTTCAGTAAGTCATGGGCAACAGGTGAGGTGCCTGAGGACTGGAGGATAGCAAATGTCACTCCAGTCTACAAGAAGGGCAAGAAGGAGGACCCGGGTAACTATAGACCGGTCAGCCTCACCTCCATCCCTGGAAAGGTGATGGAACAACTTGTTCTTGGCACTATCTCCAGGCACACCAAGGACATGGGGGTCATCAAGAGCAGTCAACATGGTTTTATCAAGGGTAAATCATGTTTGACTAACCTCATAGCCTTCTATGAGGAAAATAGTAGGTGGATAGATGATGGTAGAGCGGTAGATGTGGTTTATCTTGATTTCAGTAAAGCATTTGACACCATCTCCCACAGCATCCTTGTAGAAAAGTTGATCAGGTATGGGTTTGGTGATCAGGAAGTGAGGTGGATTAGGAACTGGTTGAAAGGAAGGAGTCAGAGAGTTGTAGTCAATGGGGCAGAATCTGGTTGGAGGTGTGTGACTAGTGGAGTCCCACAGGGGTCGGTACTGGGACCGGTGTTGTTCAACATCTTCATCAACGACCTGGATGAGGGTATAGAATGTACCCTCAGCAAGTTTGCTGATGACACTAAGCTGGGAGGAGTGGCTGACACACCAGAAGGCTGTGCTGCCATTCAGAGAGACTTAGATAGGTTGGAGAGTTGGGCGGGGAGAAACATGATGAAATTCAACAAGGGGAAGTGCAGAGTTTTACATTTGGGGAAGAACAACACCATGTCCCAGTACAGGTTGGGGGCTGAACTGCTGGAGAGTAGTGTAGGTGAAAGAGACCTGGGGGTCCTGGTAGACAGGAGGATGACCATGAGCCAGCAATGTGCCCTTGTGGCCAAGAAGGCCAATGGCATCCTGGGGTGCATTAGAAAGGGTGTGGTTAGTAGGTCAAGAGAGGTTCTCCTCCCCCTCTATTCTGCATTGGTGAGGCCACATCTGGAGTATTGTGTCCAGTTCTGGGCCCCTCAGTTCAAAAAGGACAGGGAACTGCTCGAAAGAGTCCAGCGCAGAGCTACAAAGATGATGAAGGGAGTGGAACATCTCCCTTATGAGGAAAGGCTGAGGGAGCTGGGTCTCTTTAGCTTGGAGAAAAGGAGACTGAGGGGTGACCTCATCAATGTTTACAAATATGTAAGGGGTGAGTGTCAGGGGGACGGGGTTAGGCTTTTCTCAGTGATGACCAGTGATAGGACAAGGGGTAATGGGTGTAAATTGGAGCATAGGAGGTTCAAGGTGAACATCCGAAAAAAATTTTTTACTGTGAGAGTGACAGAGCACTGGAACAGGCTGCCCAGGGAGGTTGTGGAGTCTCCCTCACTGGAGACATTCAAAAGTCACCTGGATGAGTTCCTGTGTGATGTACTCTAGGTGACCCTGCTCTTGGCAGGGGGGTTGGACTAGATGATCTCTCGAGGTCCCTTCCAGCCCCTAAGATTCTATGATTCTATGATTCTATGATTGTGCCCAGAGCTAACCCAAGACCTGGCAGCTACAGGGGAACCCTCACGGGGAGTGGGGTGAAAGGTACCACCCAAGTGGGAAGCTGAGGATGGCCCCAGAGAGGAAGAGATTCCTGCATCTGTGCCTCTAAGGACTGAACAATATATACAGCTGTAGCTGTTTTCTCCACATTCAGCATTTTTTACCTTGGTTGTTAAAGACAACTTGGGATAGAGATACCCTAATGTTGCCTGGGCCAGCTCTGAAGGCATCATCAGAGCCCTTAAAAGGGGCTCAGGCATCCAGGTCCTTGCTGGCCTAGACTCTCAGCCAGAAGACACAGGTCAGCCATAGGCAGACATGAGAACTCATGCTCTAGCTGGGGAAAAAGAATTCCCATAAGCTGAACTAGCAATATTTTGTTTTGAGTTTGCCCAAACCATTGCATTTAACCCAATATGAAATTTTTGTTTTTATTTTGGAAACAAAAGTCTTTTCCCTGTGTTCTAATTCAGTAAAAGGTTTGACAACGGTCATGCCACAGGTGTTTTTTAAAAAAAACTCTTCTCTGCTTTTACATCAAAATTTTATTTCCAAATTCAACACATTTAGCAAATTTTTTAGCTCTCCCCCCAAAAAAAATAAAAGTAGTCAATCATCTGACCTCACTGTGGAGTCTCAACCTATCTCTTGCAACCCAACTGCAACATGGTGTCATAGTGGAACACAAATAATCATGTCCACGATGAAATAACCTGGTGTTGAGGATGGGTCTGATCTTGAACTGCTGAAGGCTATGTCATTCAAACCAAAGGTACCAGCCAGTGGGGCACAGGTAGCACCACAGCACTCAATACATGCAACACCCAGTTATGCCTGGACTCTGCTCACTCCCAGGAGCCAATGCTCCTGAGGAGTAAATGGCAATTTTAGCCTTGTGTCCAAAATCAAATAGAAAACAGAGGCTTAGTGGAGGTAGAAAACCCCCTCCCACCTCCTACAGCTCCTCTGCTCCTTGGCCCTGAGTACTTTGGCTTTACTCTACTCCTCTTCACATCTCAGGAAGACTCTGGTGTTCACCCATGTGTATTCACAGTTATGCACTGGTTTCACTGAGTTATCTTCTAAAGTCCATTTCATTCTAATTAGATTTGTTTAATTAAGTTAACTTTATTCAGTCCAATGCTATGATGTTCTTGCGTTCAGTCTTTCTCAAGTGTGTCCAGAGGCTCTGACACTGTCAAATGTGAGTCACTCAGAAATCCCAAGAAACTTTGGAAAAAGCTGAGTCTACGTTTGGAACTTACATGCTAAGTTGCTTGCCAAAATGTCATGCCCAGCATTAGAGAGGTGTGGTACAATGTGTGACTGTAGGATCACAGGATAGGACCATAGGTACCCTGAAGTCCTGACTCCCACAAGACTCCCACAGGTCCTGTGAAGAAACCATTTCCCATTCCCATGGAAAGACCCCATTGCAGCCCCTGTAGCAGAAACCTTGTCTATAGTCATAACACTTCCATCCTCCCCAGAGATCCAGCTTTAATATTTCTTGTTTTTACAAAGCTGTTTGCTACAGTAGCTCACTCTGCAAGTGAACCTCATCACAGTCAGTTAATTCATCATTTCTGCTGGTCTCATTAATCTCCCCCTCCCCTTCCACAGATAAACCACTTTTAATGGCTGCATTAAGTAGCAAGCAGCATGCCAAGGAATATCTTGCATACTTCAGAAGGGTAATGTCCTACTAGATTTATCTGGGTGTTTAAATCCCATTTTGAAGAAGTTCTTTTGGTTACTGATCTACTGAAAGTAAATTTCATAATAATTTATTTCAGAAGGGGAAAAGAAATGAAAAGTTAGAATTATTACCTAGTATTTCAGTGTTTGCCTGACAGGTTAATATTTTGATTTCAAGTCCTCATAATAGAACTTCCTTCAGCTGAAACCCTGCATGTCATCAAAGTGTTTGCCCCCTAAACATTGCTCTTAATTTCCTGGTCCCAGACATAACCAGCCTGGGCAGAGACCCCAGCTCACTGTTTGCAGGGGCCATGCCAAATCCACCTCTCATCCTACCTGCTGTTTGCATCAGCCCAACGAAGATGTGATGGCTTCACCTTCCAGGGTAGGTGCTGGATGCCATCTATGCCCACATTCCCACATGGCCAGAGTCTGCAGCCCTGCAGCCCACGCTGCAGAAGCAGCAAAGCAGGATACAGTGCCTGGTCCTCACCAAACCCTCCCTGTGCCTACCCAGCATGTCCGGATACTACAGAAACCCCATTTTCCACTTCTTTGTTTATTTTTTTAAAGCTAAGCCATTGACCTTCTAGGTAGTAATAATTTTCCAGCCATCAAACAGGTATAGGGATTGTGGTATGTGCCTGCCACAGCCCCAGACCACAGCTGAGAGCTCTGAAAACCCTCTCTTATTAGCCCCAACAGGATGTCAAAGCCAGGTTGAAACGCTAAGCCCTCACTGTCTCAGCCAAAGTTACATATTTTGCAGCTAATTATTTTTCAAGCAGGATGGGCAGGTGTGGCAGAAGCCAGACATGGGGATCAGGTGGATCTGCCTCCATCTTTCACTTAAAACAAGCCCACCAAAAATACAGAAAGGCTTTTCACCTTGAAACCTGGGAGTTATTATAAGATCCTGTCATAGATAGGGTGGGGAAATCCACAACCAGAACGCAGAATTGTTGAAGAATTGTCCCAGAATACAAGCTACAATTAAAAACACACATTTCTTGCAAACACTTCCCTTTTTTATTTTTTTCAGCTACTCTCTTTACAGGTTTATTTACTTGTATGTGCACCAGAATGTTAAGTTCTCCAATTAGGAAACATGGTGAAGGTAAACACTGAAAAATGACACCACAGGATTTTTTTTTTTTTTAAAACTGCATTACCAAAGCTAAACTAAAAAATCTTTTGGATCCATATTCAGCAATGTTCATCAGATCAGCATATCTCAGTGTTGTGGATATATTGTTTCACTGACTTGTTTTCAGCCATGGTCAGTTTGCCTTTCTGAGAGGGCTATTTATGTCTCCTTTAAAGAATATTTCTGTGTCATAGGGCTATACTGTCTCTTGTCATTTTAGCACATTCTTCACAAGCTATGAGCTCCTGTACATTTTCAATGAACTGCTATTTTGTTCCTTATCCAGAGATCCCCAAGCTGCCTGTCACATGCTCCAAACATGACTAAATAAGTGTGTGATGTCCCGGAAGCACAGTTAAGTGTTTCTGAAGACTGTGTCACCTTCCTATAAGACATAAAAATAAGGAACTGAACTTTTCTTTATCAGGCTTATTTTACTAGCATTGCAGCATGAAATGGTGTCAATTTCTGCCATGCTTTGGAAGGCTGCCTGCTCCTCATGCTGTGAGTAGGAAAGCCAGAGCCTCTAGCAGGGCACTGCTGTGGTTACCCAAGCAAACTGCCTGCAATTCACCACCTGTGAGGTGCCACTGGTCCCTAAAGTGACACAGGCACTGAGTGGTTTTCTCCTTTTTTTTTTTAATCACAGAGGTTCAAAAGACAGTTGTATTTAATGTAAAACACAGTCATAATCACGATCAGCCTTTATGTCTGCAGCCCCTGCCATTTTCAAACAGGAATTACTGCAGACCAGAGTAGTCCCTGCGGGTGCAGATCAGAGTCTGATCTCATTACCCTGCTGAGAATCTAGCATAATTCAGTCACTCACGGCAGGTACTTTGGACTTGCACCAGTGCCACTGTGATCAAACTCTATCTCTCTGCCTGTCTTAAGAAGAATATTTTACAAAAATATGCCAAAAATGTATTTTCTCTGGTACAGGGACTGGCTAGGAAGCATATCCTTGGTTAACAGAAATCTCCCACCATCTGGTCATTCTTATCACAAATATTATTGTCACCTCTGCAAAATTCAGTGTCCTGTAGCATTGGGTACTGCAGGGGGCACAGTGGGACTGAGCTTCACAATGAACACAGTGTGAGTGCCTGCAGGATATTTTGGGTCACTGCTTAGCCTGGACATTGCCTTATACTGCACACAAGGATCTTGGTAAGGCCAGAGAGAAAGGCAGAGCCCACATAACCTGTATGTATAAAGTTTCATGCAGGAAACTCTTCCTCTTATCTGAACCAATGCTCCACGCAGATTGATTGCCCTACCTACAACAACAGACTTAGGGTTTTGACTGCCTGAGGAGAAAAATCATAGAATGGTTTGGCAGGGACTTATCTAGTTCCAGACCCCCAGTATGGGTAGTGACACCTCCCACTAGACCACGTTGCTCAAAGCCTTACTCAACCTGCCCTTGAACACTTCCAGGGATAGGGCACCCACAACTTCCCTGGGAAGCCTGTGCCAGAGTCTGACCACCTTCACATCAAATAATTTCTTCCTAATATATAGCCTTAATCTACCCTCTTCCAGTTTAAAATAATTCACTCTTGTCCCATCACTACCATCTCTTGTAAAAAGTCCCTCCTCAGCTTTGCTGTAGCCCCTTCAGGAGCTGGAGGGCTGCTGCAAGGTCTCCCTGGAGCCTTCTCTTCTCCAGGCTGAACAGCCCCAACTCTCTGCCTGATTTCATAGCAGAGGTGTTCTAACCCTCTGATCATTTCCTGGCCCTCCTCTGGACTTACTTCAGCAGCTCCATGTCCTTACTGGGTTGTGGGCTCCAGAATTGGACAGAGTACTTCAGGTGAGGTCTCATGAGAGCAGAATAGAGGGGGAGAATCACCTCTCTTGACCTTCTGGGTACACTTATTTTGATGCAGCCTAGGATACAATTGGCTTTTTGGGCAGCAAGTGCACGCTGCTACCTCATGTTGAGCTTCTTATCAACCAATAATCCCAAGTCCTTCTCCCCAGGGCTGCTCACAATCTATTCTCTGCCCAGCCTGTGTTTGTGCTTGGGATTGCTCCAACCCACATGCAGAACCTTGCATGAATTTCAGGCCTGTCAAGATCCTCTGGAGAGCATCCCTTCCCTCCAGCATGTCAGCCACACCATATAGCTTGGTGGTGTTGGCAAACTTGCTGAGGGTGCACTCAGTTCCACTGCCCATTTCACTGAAAAGGTGTTAAACAGTGCCAGTCCCAAACCCAAATCCTGAAAAACAGCACTCACCACTAGTCTCCCCTGGGACATCAAGCCTTTGACTGCAAGGCCTTGAGAGTGACCAGCCAATTCCATATCCAAACTGTGACCTATCTGTCAAGTCCCTGCCTCTCCAATTTAGAGAAAAGGGTCTTCTGGGGAAAAAAAAAATATAAAAGTTATAAAAAAATATACATTTCTCAATGCCTTAGAAGTGTGGATGTGTTATAGGTAGCCTAACTTGATTGTGTTTTACACTTGTTTCTGAGCTAGAATTAAAACTACCTCAGACGATGGGTGGTGAAGATTCAGACCTGCCACTACAGCACATTGTGGGCTTCAGCTTTTCTCACCATGACCTTGCAAGTTGCAGCAAACCAGCCTTCCCTTGCATCCCCCTGCTTGTGAGCTCCAGGGACTGACAGCAGACTTCCTAAAGTATTCACTGCTTGAAGGTGCAATTGAGTGAGATCAGATGGGAGTTAAAGGAAGGAAAATAAATGTTGATATGTTTGCATTCACATATTGTCTAAAGAGCTAATTAGTTTTGTTTCTGGTAAACACACTTGAGGGGGATGACACCAATCAGCCAAAATAACTTGCCATTACTATGTAGACCTTCAATGCATTAAAGAAAAAAACAAATTAGCATGCACTTTTGACACCAACACAACTCTGTGCATGCTTTCTGAACACCACTGTTATTGGCTGTTTGTGAAGGAATCCAAAAGTGTCTAAAATTCAAAAGTGTCTCCACCTGTCTGAATCCCAGGTTCCCATAACTGTGGTGGTCCTGCAACACCAGGGTACTTTTTCCTGTTGGGTACCAGAAGCAATCTTCATCTGGAATTAGCCTGGGCAGTTTGCTATAATTAGGGACCTAATTAGTGCTGCTGTGAGAGCACAGTGCCTCTCAGGGTGCAGTCTCAGGGCAGAATAGGTGACATGAGCTGAGGCAGAAGAATACTGAGAGCCAGAACAGCAGAAACACCTTGAATAGTGTAAAAATGGGCAATAACTCAATACTATTGAGTAAGAGCTCCTCCAATTAGTGAGCAATAATAATTTTTGCTATAAATTGGAAGCTCCTCAGTATTGAAACACCAAGGAAGTCAGGAATCTGAGTGTACTGCCAGGTCCCAGGATAAAGATGTTGCAAGGACCCAAGAGAGCCTTGTAGCATTGAGGCACATTAAAGGAGCCATGAAAAGTCTGCAACATTGAAATGCTCTAAAGACCTAGGGCCATGACACTAGACTAGCCCTTTAAAGCAAACTTACATAGCAGAGTTAAGCAGCCAGCAAGAAATCAGGCAGATTAACAAAAAACCCCGAAGATGCCCAGCTGATTAAATGAAACCAGAAGTGAGTAAACATTTTAAACAAAGCAAGTGAATAAATATTGTAGATATGAAAAGAGAGGGGATTACAGACCTGAGGATGGTGAGAAGATTGACATAGTGAATTATAAACAGCAATAGATGAAGAAGCCAGATAGGGTGTCTAAGTCTAATCCTTTCATAACACAGCACCATAAAAGGTCTTAAAGCAAGGCTGGTCAAAATTTTCCATCAAAACTTCTCTACTGAACAGTAAAAAGAGTGCTTTTATATGATTACTCTGTCTAATATTATTTTTTACCCACAACAGCTGCTTTCCATGAAAATTTTCAACATTTTGTGGAAACACCAAAAAACCCAACCCTCTGTTTATGGCAACTGAACATTTTCAGACACAAAAAAATTGAACATTTTTGGTGAGCATTACAAAATGACCTGTAGTTTTGAGACATGACTAATCTCTTTGTTGCCAAACATTGAATATTTTTTGGTTTTCCAATAAAAAGTCCAAATTTTCCTCCGGGGACACACACACACACACACTTTCCAAACCAGCAGCACTTTAAATGTCAAAAGGAAAAATTCATACTTAATTCCTGCCTTTAGAAATGGCCAGTCTTGGGCGTCTGTAAAGAAAGAGTATTGGGGTCTGGGCAAAGGGTAAAACCAAGCAAACAGCCTTATTCTGGACAGGCTGCAAACAGAAATGGAAAGAAACAGGCTGAGAGACACAGTGAGAGAATTGGAGCACAGATCAGTGGTTTTGTTGTGGAAAGTGTTGAATAGTCTGGGTTTGGATGGCTGAGAAACAGTTTGTAACTGAGCTTCTAAAGACTTGGAGACCAAGTAGTCACAGTCTTGAATGCTTGGCTAGTCAATGGCTCTGGCTGCCTCAATATCCTTGGTTGCTTTATAACGATTGAGAAATGAGTGGTACATACTTTTTTTATCAGCCATTGCCAGGGCAGGCATTGTCAGGCCAGAAACATTTCTTTAGCCTAGAGAAGTATCATTCAGTAAAATAAATACATTTTTGAAAGAAGTTAAATCGAAATCTAAAATCCTAACATTTATTGCAGGAATCTTATATGGTGCTGTATATTAAAAATGGGTATTTAAGGAAACTGTTATATTGGATTGGAGCCAACCCTTGTGTTCTTAGCAATAAAATATTTCATCTCATTTCACCTCCAACTTTTGATCTTGCAGCAGGTATCACCAGAAGATGGCAGGGTAAGCCAAGGCAGCTGTAAATGTCATCATGCATTAGTACAAGACCTGGAGTTAATTTAAACCTATTTATTTGCATGATTTCCTTGCTTTCCTAGCACCCAGTGCTAACTTTACAAATGTAATAGCGGCCCAGAATAGATTTTCTCATGAAATTTCATGTTTAAACATGGTGCTGCAAATGATTCCCAGCAGCCTCAGCTGAAGTGATAATAGAGGCCAAGTAGCCAAAACTTGTATAAGAGGTAAAAACCATTCTCCATGGGTCCCATGCAGCCTCTGAAAACTTCACTAAGCCAAAAGATAGTTAAACATAAAAAATATCGTAGGATGAGGCACCATTCTATTAAAGCTGGGGAAGAGGCTGTTGGAGCTGATGGTCTGGTATGGAAGATATGATGAAGCAGAAAAGGTAGGAAGAAAAATCTCCCTGTAAAGAAAAATACTAAAGTGTTACAGCTCTGCCTGACCATGTTAGACAGGAGGAAGAGAGGCAAGTGTCACACTGCAGAGACAAAAAAGGGTGAAGGTAAATTAGTCAGATATCAGGTAAAAAGAGTCCAAGCCTGCTCAGAAATTGAATGGTCATGGATCGACCTGCACCCTGGTTGTAAAGTTACGCAACACGAACTCTGGGAGGAGGTAACACAGCAGGAATAGCATCCTCAGAGATTACTCAGCTCAGCAATGTGGATATCAAATATTTGGTGTCAAAAACAAAACACATTGCCCCTTTCAGCATAAGGGTAATGGAAGGAAGGAATAGAGAAAACCTAAGAATTACTTAATTGCTTGCAGGACATGAAGAGACTGGTTTCTGGAACAAGGCAAATAAAAGGATGCTTGAAAAAAGGAAAGTCTGAGTCTCAGTCTGTTCCTCCTTCAAATTCCTTTCCACAGAGAGGCATGGTGACCATTGAAAAATGTGGTTTCTGTGAGGGTAGAATTTCCAGGAAGGATGGGGCACGTTTTACTTGGATGCTGCAAGAGCTTGTCATTAGGGTTGCCCATGTTGCTTTTCTATTCAGACTCAGCAGAGATGTGAACTATCTGTTCTGCCAAGGAAGGAAGGAAGGAAGGAAGGAAGGAAGGAAGGAAGGAAGGAAGGAAGGAAGGAAGGAAGGAAGGAAGGAAGGAAGGAAGGAAGGAAGGAAGGAAGGAAGGAATAGAGAAAACCTAAGAATTACTTAATTGCTTGCAGGACATGAAGAGACTGGTTTCTGGAACAAGGCAAATAAAAGGATGCTTGAAAAAAGGAAAGTCTGAGTCTCAGTCTGTTCCTCCTTCAAATTCCTTTCCACAGAGAGGCATGGTGACCATTGAAAAATGTGGTTTCTGTGAGGGTAGAATTTCCAGGAAGGATGGGGCACGTTTTACTTGGATGCTGCAAGAGCTTGTCATTAGGGTTGCCCATGTTGCTTTTCTATTCAGACTCAGCAGAGATGTGAACTATCTGTTCTGCCTGTAAAAGTCAAAAGGAGTTACAGTTGTTGATGCAGCAGATGCGGGTTAACAAAATATGCAAAAGCAGAACACATAGGGGAACCCATGTCTCAGTCCAGACTTAATGGCAAAGCTACACAATTCCTGAATTTCCTGTGGGACCAATCCCATTTGATTGACCCTAGAGAAGCTCTTGTGATTTCAGCATGTTTTTGCCTGGTTTCCATCCTTGCGCATGAAATATTTTCATTAAGTCTGTGTACAAATTTAACTTTCTATAGTGAAATCTGTGTCAGACCGGAGGGCTGGCTGCAGGTTAACTTCAACCTTCACAAAATAAGCATTGCTCATTTTCAGTCCCAGTGCAGGGTGGGACATATAGTCACTTCTGTTGGTTTGCTGCTTAATGAAAAAAAAAGTGCATTAATGAAAACCGTGAATTATAAAATCTCAATCTTTACATTAATTAATTCTCCTTCACTGGCTTGAAGTTTTAGGCACTTTTCCTTAAAGAGCAGGATAAATTTAAAAGCTGGCTTCTGAACTCATTAAGGCCAGTATAAATAAGAAATCACTGCTCATGCTAATGAAAATACACTAATGTATAAATTAGCAAAAAGTGATTTTATTTCACTTAAACTGGTTTTTGATGTATTATGTCTAGTTCCACTCCTTCCTTACAGTTACCTTGCAACGGGTGTTGCTGTGCATTGCACACTTGCACAATATGTAAGACTATTAAATAAATAGGGGTACAACAAAAATATGAAGTTTCAGAATATTCAGGAAATCATCATTTCCTGGAGCTGAATAAACATTTTAGAAAAAACTCACCCAGCAGGAAATGGAGCTATCTGAAGTGGCCAGTAGGTTCAGAGGATGTGGGAAGGGGTTTGTTCAGAGGCGTTAAATAAACAGGGTAAAATGCCTTGGGAAATAGTTCCCTTTATTTGCTTTCTTGGCTAACAATGCTCATTTTACATTCAGCCTTCAACACAAGAGACACAAACAGGCCCCATGCAAGATTATGAAGCTGAGCGTAAACTGATACACAGTTTTCCTGGTTCTGCAGGCATCCTGAAATGATAGCTAAGGGACATCATGCTGCCCTGCTCAACTCCTGAGCATGCTACCTCTGTGTACTTAGGATTTGGGAACTTAACATTTATCAAATAAACCATTTCACTGCTTTCAAACTTAACAGGTCCACTTATCTCTTGGCAAAGCACCAACTGACCTCCAAGTAACAGGAAATGATACAACCGTATGTTGATAGAAAAGCCTGTGGCACATCAAAACCTGCTAACTGGGAGACAGCATAAACCCAAAAGTCTAAACATCAGAGTGACACAAAGGAGGAGAATGTGCATCATTGTATTCATGCTTAGATCTTCCATCTTCTATAGCCTTCTGACTTAATACATCTGTGAAACTGACAGCATTTCATGGGTGCTGTACTAGAATGTCACAGAATATGAGGATCATGCTGCAGTTTTCAAGTCCAGCCATGCCTTAGGAAAACAGGGGTTTCAGTCCAGGCCCTTGAGGCAGAGTCAGATACACCATGATAAGCACAATCTATATATAACTGTTAATTGTTTTTTCTCCTGTTATTCTCCCTCCATGCTTTAATTTGTGCTGAGCTTTCATTTCCTCCATGAGACTGCTAGAGAGAAATGGATGATCTTAAATTCTCCGTGTGGCCTTGAACTGGTCATCATGAGCAAAGTTTCCTATGGATTCTACATCAGTGTCATTCCTATACCCCAGTAAAACCAATAGGTTAAATGGAGTTAGACAGTTAACATGTATAAGGAGATCAAGCTGAGGGGAAATATGAAATATGTATTTGCAACTTTATGGGCCTAAACAGCTTAATAAATGCATCATTATTTTCCATAGGTCTCAGTTGCTGATGTTTGAGATTGAGTTTGGGATCCCTTTGTGCCAGTGGAACACATGAGGACTTCTGGAGTCTATGCTGTCCAATGCTTGGCACCCTGGATAAGCAGCAGCAACTTTTAATAGAATACTAATGGCAGTGATGTCATCCAGACCTGCATTTCATAGAGTCTCTGAGGATCAAGAGAGCCGTCTTTTCCAGGGTTGTGCCCCATTATAGGAATTGTCATTTATGGAGCTTCTTGAGAAGGGATGAAAGCAGGGACAAGAGCAGACATTTTTCTCTTCCGGAGACATGAAGAGGAGGGTCAGAAATAATGGAGGAGGCAGTGGAGAAGCACAGTGAGCGAAGAGCTAATGGGTGAAGAAAAAAATTAAGGGAGAGTTTAAAGCAAAATAAGCCAGAAAAGATACATTAAGGACTTTGAGAAGAAGCAGAAGTAATATTTAGAGGACTAAGAAAAGGTGGACCGAGAAGAGAGCGAGGGGAAAAATATTCCAGTGGGTGCGATAACAGAACTCTGATGAGGCTTCACACACTTCAAACAAAAAATATGGGCCCCTCCCCAACAAAACTGGGCTTCTACTGCCAGCAAAATTATTTCCACAGCTGAGACTGCAATGCCAGTGAATGTCTGTAATCGGCCCATCCAGGTGCTCTGCGATACAGGCAGCAACAGACTCAACCCATCAAAGTGATGGGAATAAATCTGAGGGCCAGGAACGAGTATGTGGGCCCCTGCTTGGCTGCTGCTGTGCAGAAACGAGAACATAAGTAGCCAAAAAAAGACACATTTAAGGTATAACTCAACAAAAATAAGAAACAGACCTTTTGATAGCAGACATGCTAAAAAATCAAGTTTGGGGAACTTGAACCAGCTATGCTGCAGGAGGGACAAGGACTCTGAAAGCTGATGTAAGAGCACTATATGCCAATTTGCAGAGGATACTGAAATTCCATCTATTTAAATTTTTAAATTGGA
This sequence comes from Chaetura pelagica, assembly GCF_000747805.2. NCBI lineage: Eukaryota > Metazoa > Chordata > Aves > Apodiformes > Apodidae > Chaetura > Chaetura pelagica. The sequence goes on along the minus strand of NW_009952640.1, from coordinate 333,084 downwards.
CTTATGTTGGTAAACTCTCCCATCTGAGCTTTTTATTAATATCATACAAGCTAAAGCCTGCAAAGATTCAAAGTCTCTTCAGTTTTTCTGATTATGCAGTTAGCTTCTGGCAACCCAGAGAACACCAGCATGATTTCTCTGGTAGGGCCCTGAGCTCAGCAGGCAAGTGCAGCAGCATCAATGGCCACTCCACCACCAGCAAGCTGCAGCTATGCTTCCCAGACACTTAGCAGAGCTGAGGACAGGGCACTGAGCACTGCCTGTGCTGCGAGTAGCTTTACTGACTTTTAGAATATTATTAATCCAGTGCAAATATGAGCATGACAATTTGTTGTGATGGGAAAGAGAGAGATATTATCACCAGACCTATTTTTTCAAGCATGGTTCCAACACATTGAGTGCATTGTGTAGCAAAAGTAGGTGAGATTTTCTATAAACAAGACAGCAGCCTGTCTTGTTGAACATCTCCCCATGAATCTGTACCAACAAATGATAAGACCAGGCTGGAAGGTGCTTTCTGGGGCACCACATTAAAGTCAGTGCTGTTGCAAGCAACCACATCATAGGATCTCTTTCATAACCACTAAATCACTTATGCTTACTAGGGCATCAGAGTGTTATCTTACAACTATGTCAAATATTCGTCTTTTTATCACTGCCATGCAGAGGGTTTTGTGAAAGAATCCAGTTCTTGGACTGAAGAGAGAACAACATGGCTGCTACTGGATCAGCTTGTCTTGGCCCCTGTCTGGTCTTTGCTTGCACAGGACTTAGATGTTAACTTCATAGATTTAAACTCACAATCAGATCCTTATATGATTTAAAGTTATGGGAGTATTCCACACCGGCAAAACTGAATCAAAGCATTGCTCTGTTGGACAAAGATAATTTTAAAGATAACCACCCGCTTTACCAGGAGGCTTTCCACAGTCAGCAGCTGAATGACTCCAAGCTAATGTAACTGGGCTCCCACACAGTGCTCAGCATGTGACCAGCAAGATCCCTGCCCTCGTGTTAGGGCAGGGACAAGACTGGGTCATGAAGAAGCTCACCTCATGAGGAGATGGTGGTTCCCCCAAGGCTCCTCAGTGTTCCATGTGATGCTAATGCTATCCTCTCTCAGTTCACTGCTTGCCTGGGCTGGCCTCTGCTTCAGCTGTGAGGGAAGAGACCCAGGAAACTGTTTCCATTACTTGCTCTGTCTTTAATTCACCAGCGTTGAAAACTCTCGCAGGAAAACACCCTCCTGCAACTACATCAGCAGTGCCACAAAGCTAAAAGTTTGCAACATCACCAAGAAGGGGTTAATTTAAGCAAACAGCTGGGCGGTTTTACAGGAGCACCAGGGGGTCTAAGTCTCCAAGCATCTCATCTTGTGTTTTCTCACTCCACCTCCCTGAAACCAGTTTGTGAACTCCCCCAGGCAAGAGCCAAAGATCTGAATGGGTTCAGACAACAGCCTAGCATGCTTGAGGATGTCATAAATTAAACGTGGGTAGGAAAATGCCCTTTGCCTGCTTTCAAATCTGCCCTAAACCAGCATGCAAAGTCAGTCAAGACACCTACTTGACACTGATTTTGCAGCCCTCTTGATTTCGGGCTTCCTTAGCCACTGGCATCTCTGCTTGCAGGCCAAGGGTGCCAGCATCAGCCCTCTCCCCTGGGTGAGGCAGAGCAAAAGTGATGGTCCAGTGCTTCCGTGCAAAGGAAGAAGTGAGAAATCTCCCTCTTCGAAAGCCCAAATTGCAGCCAATGCAAAGGCAGTGAGTGAGTGACCTGTCTCCTGGGGAAGTTCAAATCCCCTGTAAAGGAGAGAAAATAAAGGAAAATCTACCATCAGCTCCCAAATGAATTACATATCTCCTGGGAAGAACACAGCATATTTATTTTGGTAAATCATTAGTCACAAAAAAAACGCCCAACTTACTGTATCAGGTTGGCTGGGGAATTTCTGAAGTTTGACCAAATTCAATAAGCAGTTTTTGCCAAAACAAATTAGGACTATGGTTTTTTAAGTGTCAGAAACAGTTTGTTTAGACACTTTCTCAACATAAGACCTTCACATTTTTGAAATATTTAACTTTTTGGGTACTCATAATGAAGGTCATGTAAATAAAGGTATGTTGGTGGTAGTTAACCTTCTACTCTATAGCACAGTATTAATGGCCTCAGATGAAATATTAAAGTTGCAGGTTTGATTTCTCCCTCTGGTTCAAGGAGCTGCACCCTCATCCCAGAAAACAGGACTGGCCTTCAGTCAGTGCCAGCATGTTCCTGCTTTCATGGATCCTTGAGGATCTTCTGCAAACTAGCTGTCCTTTCTGATTAAAAGACCTGACTTGAACTAAAGTCTTCTACCTTTTTGGAGGAGAGTAGCAACTTTACCAGCTGATGGTCCTTCTCAGTTTTTCCCAGTACTCTGCCAGCCTCTGTCAAGGCTGAAAATGTTCCAAGGAGGAGAGCACTGCTGGGAGGGGAGGATGACCGATGCACAGGAGGGAGTCCCAGGCTGGGCAGGCAGCCAGCAGAGCTGCCTACATCAGCACATCCCACGTTCCCTCATATCCTGGGCAGAGGAATAGCCAGGGGTTCCTTTTGAGTCCAAGAGATGCCCAAGCTGCTGTCAGCTTTATGAATCTAGAACTTGATTTTCTTGGCTTCTACTTCATAACTCCAAGAGGAAAATGTTCTATTACTTTTTATGCCAAAGTTTTGGTTTGTTATTTTTTTATGTTCTTTGCACATAGGGGGAAAATCCTGATGGTGGGAGAGTAGAACCCAGTCTGCATTACTTTTTTAAAAATTTCAATTACTTTTCAGATCAGGCAATTAATTTATTAGTTGGTTATTTACACAGTACACCCTCAGTGTCCCTATTTCTCCCATTTCCATTTCATTTAGATGCTGTCTTGGTGAGATAGGCCAGTGGTTTCCATATTGTCTCAGACTTCTCTCTGGCACTTTCTGTCTAGCTTGGTTCTTGTCAGGGACCACATCACTGAGCTGCAGGGTGCCTGAGAAGACCAGCTGTCTTTTCAGTTTGGATAAGGCAGCAAGGAGGTCTAATTGTCCCCACATCCCTAGAAAAAAATTGAAAACGTAACCTCACTAACCCCTAGCCTCAAAATCTATTTTATACATCACCATCTGCATTTCTAGTAGATACAGTGGAAAATAAAGAATCTGTTTGTTTGACATAAAAAGATTAAGAACCCAACATAATTTTCCGATTTTACATTTTGTAACATGCTTCATTGTATAGCTGAGGGAGAAATCAGCTGAATTTCCCTCATGCCTGACCATATGATCAGGAGGCAGCTGCTGCGGATACAGTTCTGCAAGGACCTCTTTTGAAGTCAGAAGTCAAAAAGACTGTCAGGGGTTTAAAAGCCTTTTTAATGTGGTCTCTTTTCTGTGTGGAGCAGAGTCCACACTTAAAGGGCTTTCTATGTGCCTGTGAGAAATATGTTTCTTGAAACCCATTTTTCATCCCTGCCCTACAAAATCTGTAAAAGCTCAGACCACTCAGTAGATCCTCACATGCTTCAAAGTGTGCTCATCTTAACCATGGTCCTGTGAGGTCCCAAAACCAACAGCAGTTTAGTCTGGATCAGATAACACAGGTCACGGTCTAAAGGCTGAATGTAAATATATATCATAAATGTAACAAAGACTCCTTTTTCTCCTTATTCCTTCAAAGCCAAGGACATCTACTCTGCACTGAACTGATTTTACTTGTCATGGGCTAACCTCATTATATCTTCATTTTGGGGCCACCATTCAATATGAGTGCTCCATGCCCCTGGCAGGTACCAAGCTTGCAGTGGTCCAGCAGGACCAGGTCCCCACATCCCTCTGATCACAGACCACAATCATCAGGGGCAGGGCAGGCATAGCTGTGCTCTAAATAGTGACTTATCAGGGAAAGTCCAGCAGACATTGCCTCAAAAAGGGCAGAGGGGTGCCTGACATGGTAAAGTTTGCTGCCGTCTCTGGTCATGACATATCTTGTAGGATCCATGTACATGGTGTCTCTGAGTAAGGCCTTGTCTTTCTACCACAGCTGGGACACGGCTGTCTTGTGCCAAAATACCCACCAGCAATGTACGTGCACACTCCACTGGGCCTGCCACATTGGTGGGGTCCACCACATTGGTGGGGCCTGAGTGGTAATGGGAATCAGGTGGCTGCATTCCCCTCCTTTAAGCTTCAAGTAACAATGGAAAGTGTGTGTGGGTCTGGAATTGCCAATTTTATCCCCTCCTCAGTCAGTTTGCCTCCCAGTGTAACATCTCGGGTTGCTGTGTATCCCTAGGTGACAAAGGGAAAAATAGGAAAAGAAGGGAAGAAGGATAAAATCCAAACAGTTTCTGGAACAAATTTCAGTCTTCACGGTCCTGTCACCCAGTCTGAGCACAACAGTTGAAGTAATTATGCAACCATTTTAAAATATCACAGTGACATATGAGGTAATGCCACTTTCTGCACAGGCTCCTTCGGGAGCTGCCAGGCTGCCGTGAGCTGCCTTGCTGTCATCAGTGTGTTAGGAACAAGCACTCATCTGCCTTCATTTTCACAGGGGAACAGGGGTTTCCAGAGCCCAGGCAGAGAAACTTCCTTCTGATGTGAAAGTCCCCTTCGTTTCTGGATGATGCGTTAACAAAAAGAGGAGTTGCTGTGATTCTGATTTGGGAAAACATTTGTTGTCTGAATGTTTCACAGATCAAGTCCTTCAAACTGGCTGAGAGCTGCTGTGAGAGTGTGCTCAGCCATAGGGAAGCATGGAATAAGGTTAGACATGAAATGTTTTTGTAGCCTGATTGCTAACTCCTCTCCAGAAATTATGCCTAAAGTCACACAGAGACTCTGAGAAAGCAAACTACAAGTCTTCTTTTACTAGACCAAATAGTTGTTATTTTAGCATTTCTTTCACAGTGAGTACATGAAACAAGCAAAGCCTGACTAATCCCACAACCTTCTCTTCAGCTCCAGTTATAAAACCACACAACACAGCAAGTCTATCATGTTCCCCCAGACTTGAGAGGTACGAGGAAACTGTCCATTTTCCCCTCTTGCATGGTATGAGAGCCCATCACCCATGTCACTTACATCTTTATTCCTAACTGTTTCTTCAAATGTGGCCTAAGCCTGAAGCTTACATGGAGTGCTGAGGGCTAGCCATGCTTGGGCTGTGCGTCAGCAAACCC
>NW_009952640.1:303061-327654 GCF_000747805.2 Chaetura pelagica | reverse complement strand
TTCCTCTACCCAGTCTGCTTCAGTGAACAAGATCTTTGTCCTGTGCAAAGGTGCCAGACATGTTTAGACTCTCATAAACAACTCCAAAACTCAGCCTGTGCCTACACCTGAGCATATGCTTGCAAGCAAACAGAGAAGCCTGGATAGGGTATTCAGGAAAGACCCATGATTAATAGACAACATTGACATACCTGAGGACATTGAAGAGCTGTGCCCCATGAAGGCCCCATTCTCCCAAGGAAACAGAATATTTGGGGGTTGAAGAGGACAGACTTGATTATTTACACAATGATATGTGATTCCTCTGACCAAATGTCTCCCCACAGATGTCATCAGGCAGGATTGCCTCTTTGGGTCTGCAGTAAGAGAAAAAAATATATTTTTAAACAAGTAAGGAAGAGGGTACAGGCAACTAAAAGACAGTCAGATAGCTTTCCCTCCGTTCTTGGAAAACTATAGAACAAGTCTTCAAGCAGGAAATTTCACTGCACATGAAGTGAAGGACAGCAACAGTGAAGAGCCAGCATGGATTAACAAATCCTGTGAGTTTGTGGGGATCATAGAATTATAGAATGGTTTGTGTTGGAAGGAACCTTAAAGATCACCTGGTTCCAAACTCCCTGCATGGGCAGGGTCACCTCCCACTAGACCAAGTTGCTCAAAGCCCCATCCAACCTCACCTTGGACACTTCCAGGGAGGGGATATCCACAACTTCCCTGGGCAACCTGTTCCAGTGTCTCACCACCCTCAGAATAAATAATTCCTTCCTAATATATAACCTAAATCTACCCTCCTCCAGTTTAAAGTCATTCACCCTTGTCCCATCACTACAAGCTCTTATAAAAAGTCCCTCCTCAGCTTTCCTGTAGGCCCCTTTCAGGTACTGGAAGGCTGCTACAAGGTCTCCCTGGAGCCTTCTCTTCTTCAGGCTGAACAACACCAACTGTCTCAGCCTGTCTTCATAAGAGAAGTTCTCCAGTCCTCTGATTATCTTCATGGTCCTCTGCACTTGCTCCAAGAGTTCCATGTCCTTCCTGTCCTGGGGGATTCAGAACTGGACACAGTATTCCAGGCTGGGTTTCATGAGAGTGGAGGAGAAGAATCACCTCCCTCGACCTGCTGGTCACACTTCTTTTGACGCAGCCCAGGATACAGTTGGCATGAATGAGGACTGAGCACACACAGAGCTTTATTAGCAGAATAGGCAGCTGGCTGAATAGTTATTCCTCTCTGCTCAGCACTCATGAAGATACCTGTGCAATAGCAGTTTGGGCCTTGATCAAAAGTAAGGAAAAGTTTTTACCATGGCACTAGCACAAGTTGCCCACAGAACCTCTGGCATCTCCATTCCTGGAGATACTCAAAATGCAACTGGACAAGACTTTAGGCAACCTGATAGAACTTCAAAGCCAACTCAGTTTTGGTTGAACGCAGCCAACTCTGCTGAAGGTTGAACTAGAAGTCTGGTGGAGGTCCCCTCCAACCTGAATTTTTCCCTGATTCTATGTTTCATTTAAATCTTGTGCCATTATGTTGTTGAATAAATGGCCTATACTTCTTTTATGAGGGGAACATTTCAAGCAGTATCAGTACTTTCTTTTAAAACTTTGGTAACTGCATATGCCAATATTTTTTGAAATATATTTTAACATTGCTTTTCTTATTTTCCTTATTTTCAGGAAGAAAAAGAGATTATTAGTAAATATGAATTTTCTAAAGTTATTTCATAAAAAACACTGGCAAAAATCTGTGGAAATACATTGTAAAATAAGCAGAAAAAGTATCAATTTCAGATCACAAGGAATGGAAAGATCTTCACAATGTCAAAAATACTGAAATAATTTAACTAGCTCTGTAATTTCTATAATGCAATAAACATATGCATTACCTGCTGGGTAGAAACCATGAAGACATTTTCCATTTGAATTGAGTGAATTCAATCCCGTAATTTCCATTCTTTGGTGCTCATTTTCCTTAAATTATCTCCTGAAAGAGTTTCTTGGCAAAGATGTTCCCTGGAACAATTCACTTTAAATAAATGTTGCCCACACTGCAGAAAAAGCAAATTTCACTTTCGTAATTGCCCCACACGCTCTCGCTACAAACCGTGGCAAGGCAAGAGTGATCCTGCACATACCCGACATGCAAGTCTGGGCATGTGAGTTTCCAATAGCAAATATTTCTGATTATATGCTCCACGGCAAGGTGGAGAGGAGAGTGACAGCAGCCATCGTGGAGAGCAGCGTGAGCAGGTTAGAGTGGGTGTGCGCGAGGGCGCATGAGGAGCAGCAAACAGCAGTTGGTTTCCCTCAGCTGGTAAGATGATCATGGTCACAACACAATCAAAACCAACAGTGAGAAAGAACATGGGAAATCAGACCGAGACATGAATCTGTGCAGGTGTCCATCTGCAGCAAATGCCTGAGCCTGGCACTTGTACTGGAAGGAGCCAGTGACGGGGCTTGTGTGCAGTGTGGGCAAATCCATGATCTGCTCAGGCAGGTGGTTGAACTGAGGGAGAAGGTAGAAATGTTGAGGACCATCAAAGAATGTAAAAGCAAAATAGATGGGTGGAGCCACACCCTGAGGCAAGGGCAGAAGGAAGAGGCTCTGGAAGAAGTGGTAGATCCCTCCTGTTATCAGATAGAAGGACAGGGAGGTATGGAGAGAGGTCTCTCCTCAGAGAGGCAAGCGAAAACCTTCACGGCCCCCCCACCCTCCCAGTTGCCCTTGAAGAACAGGAATGAGGCCTTGGAACTCCAGGGCCAGGCAAATGAAGATGGAGAGGAAGATGCATCTAGTGAGTCACATAGGGCTTGTCACTCTCCCTCGCACCTTAGGACTTCTTCAACTAAGAAGGAGAGTAATTGTGGTGGGTAACTCTATTTTTAGGGGAGCAGATGGGCCCATTTGTCAACCAGACCCATCCCACAGGGAAGTCTGCTGCCTCCCTGGGGCTTGGATTAGAGATGTTAAAAGGAAACTCTCTGATTTGGTGCAGCCCTTTGATTATTACCCTTTGCTAGTCATCCAGGTTGATAATGATGAGATTGCAGAGAAAAATCTAAAGGCTATTAAAAAGGACTTCAAGGCACTGGGGTGACTAGTTGAAGGCTCAGGAGCACAGGTGGTGTTTTCATTGCTTCCTCAGGTGGTAGGAATAAATACTGTAAGAGGATGGAAAACACACTTAATCAATGTGTGGGTCCCTACTTTAGGTTCTTTGATCGTAAGGAAGTTTTTATGGCACTAGGTCTTCAGGTGACAGATGGAATACATCTGTCTCCAAGGGGCAAAAGAATCCTTGCAGAGGAGGTGGTGGGGCTCATTGAAAGGGCTTTAAACCAGGCTTGAAGAGGGATGGGGATAAAACCAGGTTCACTGGAGATGAGCCTAGGGATGGTCTTCTGTCTGCCACCCCACTTGAAGTGGGAAATGGAGACAAATATGACAACGAAAACATAGAGCTCACTAATGGGTTGCTAACCAGGGAAGTGGCTGGGTGTAGTCAGAAACCAAAAGTGAAAATAATTTCTTGACTCCCTCTCTGAAATGCTTATATACCAATTAACAAAGCACGGGCAATAAGCAAGAGGGGTTGGAGACCTGCATTAGGTTGAATGGCTATGACATAATAGCAATTACCAAAACATGGTGGGACAGTTCCCATGACTGGAATGTTGTCATGGATGGCTATTTAGGAAAGACAGAGCAACAAGGCAAGGTGGTGCTGTTGCTCTTTATGTACGAGAGAAACTGGAATGCACTGAGTTCTATCCAGGGAGGGAGGTAGAACAGGTTGAAAGCTTGTAGGTAAGAATTAAAGGACATGCAATTGAAGGTGAAGTTGCCGTGGGTGTCTACTATAGACCCCCAATCGAAGACAAAGATTTTGATGAAGCTTTCTGCAGTCAACTGGAAGTAGCTTCTAGATCACTCTCCCTAGTACTTCTGGGTGATTTCAATCACCTTGGTATTTGTTGGAAAGGCCACACAGCAAAGCGGGTTCAGTCCAAAATGTTCTTGCAGTGCATTGATGATAATTTCCTAACACAAGTAGCATAAGAACTAACAAGGAGAGAAGCACTGCTAGACCTTATATTAATGAATAAAGAAGGTCTGGTTGGGGACATTAAGGTTGGGAATAGCCTTGGCGACAGTGACCATGACATGGTGGAGTTTAATATTTTACAAGAGAAAAAAAGTGGGGCAATAAGTATGATTACAACCCTGGACTTCCATAGGGCTAACTTTGGACTCCTCAAATATCTACTTGCAGGAGTCCCATAGGCTAAAACTCTGAAAGGAGAAGGAGTCCAGGAAAGCTGGTCAATTTTTAAATACCACTTCCTCCAAGACCAAGATAGGTGCATTCCTTCAAGTAGAAAATCAGGCAGAGGTGGTAAATGACCTGCAAAGATAAGCAAGGATCTTCTGAACAAAGTCTCATGAGGAAAGAAATGTACAGTTCGTGGAAGAAGGAACTTGTATCACTTGGGAGAACTACAGGGAAGTTGTTAGGGTATGTAGGAAAGCAACTAGAAGGGCCAAAGCCATCTTAGAACTAAAACTGGCAAAGGCAGTAAAGGAGGACAAAAAGACCTTCTTCAAATATAAGAGTAGTAAAAGGAAGAATGAGGAAAATACAGGCCCACTGCTGAATGAGGTGGGAGCCCTGGTAACAGAGGATGCAGAGAAGGCAGAGTTGTTGAATGCCTTCTTTGCTTCAGTCGTTATTAAGACCAGCCCTTATGAGCTTCAGACCCTGGATATAGGAGAGGAAGACTAGAGGAGGGAAGACTTTCCACTAGTCAATTAAGAGTGGGTCACAGATCAGTTATGCAAATTGCACAGTGTGCACAGGTCCATGGACCCTGATGAGATACACCCCAAGAGTGTTGAGAGATGTGGCTGATGTTATTGTCCTACCACTCTCCATAATTTTCGAAAGATCATTGCGAACAGGAGAGGTGCCTGAGGACTGGAGGAAGACAAATGTCACTCCAGTCTTCAAAAAGAGCAAGAAGGAAGATCCAGGAAACTACAGGCCAGTCAGCCTCACCTCCATTCCTGGAAAAACAAGCGGCTCGTTTAGGAGGTCATCTCTAAGGACATGGAAGAGAAGAAGGTTATCAGTAGTAGTCAGCATGGATTTACCAAGGGGAAATCATGCTTGACTAATCTGATAGCCTTCTGTGATATTGTGACTGAATGGATAGATGCAGGGAAACCAGTGGATGCAGTCTACCTTGACCTTAGCAAGGCCTTTGGTACAGTCTCCCATCACATCCTTGTGAGCAAGCTCAGAATATGTGGGATAAAAAGAATGGGTAGTGAGATGGATTAAGAACTGGCTACACAATAGAGAGTGGTGGTCAATGGTGCAGTCCAGCTGGAGACCTGTAACTAGTTGAGTCCCTCAGGGATCAGTGCTGGGTCCAGTCCTTGTTCAACATCTTTATGATGACAGGACAGAGTGTCTTCTCAGCAAGTTTGCTGATGATATGAAGCTGGGAAGATTGGCTGATGCACCTGAAAGCTGTGCAGCCATTCAGTGAGATTTGGACAGGCTGGAGAGCTGGGCAAAGAGGAAGCTAATGAGATTCAACAAGAGCAAATGCAGAGTCCTGCACCTGGGAAGGAACAACAAAATGCACCAGTCCAGGCTAGGAAGTGATCTGCTAGAGAGCAGCTCCATGGAGAAGGCCCTTGGAGTCCTGGTAGACAACCAGGTATCCATGGGACAACAATGTGCCCTTGTGGCCAAGAAGACCAGTGGTATCTTGGGGTGCATTGAGTGTCTCCAGCAGATCGAGGAAGGTTCTTTTCCCTTTCTACTCAGCCCTGGTGAGACCTCAGTTGGAGTATTGTGTCCATTTCTGGGCTCCCCAGTTCAAGAGGGACAGGGATCTGCTTGAGAGAGTCCAACAGGGGGCTGTGAGGGTGATTGAGGGACTGGAACACCTGCCTTATGAGGGAAGGCTGAGAGACCTGGGGCTTTTCAGTCTGAAGAGGAGAAGGTGGGGGGATCTAATTAATTTCTATAAATACATGAGGGCTGTGTGTCAAGAAGGCAGGGACAACCTCTTTTCACTTGTGCCCTGTGATAGGATGAGGGGCAATGGCTTCAAACCTGAGCACAGGAAGTTCCACCTCAACGTGAGAAAGAACTTCTTTACTGTGACGGTTACAGAGTCCTGGAACAGGCTGTCCAGCCAGGCTGTGGAGTCTCCTTCTCTGGAGAGTTTCAAGACCCATCTGGATGCCTTTCTGAGTGATCTGCCCTAGTTTTGTTGTGGTTTTTTTCCTGCTTTGGCAGGGGGGTTGGACTCGATGATCTTCAGAGGTTCCTTCCAATCTCTAATATTCTGTGATTCTGTGATTTTCTCACAAACATCTAGGAGGAGGAAGCTGGCCCTTCCTTCTTTGTTTATGCTTAGCTATGCCTGCAGCACTGTGACAACACTTCCTTCTGGTGATGTTCCCATCAGTGCTGCCAAAAAAGCAACCGCTTCATATCAAACTCATATTTGCCTGAGAAACCAAAAGAGCTCTGGAATATTAGGGGCAGCATAGTCTGCACCTTTTCCAACTGTATTACCTTGTGGGTCTGCATGTAGTGTTTTTAAGACCTAGAGCACCTAACATAACTTTATGTTGTCCTGCTTTTTGGAGGTAGTTGGAGTGGAGGATCTCTGTAATCTGATTTACTTTGCATGATTTCTTCATGTCATCATGATATGACGGCTATCCCTGGATTTTTCTCTAGACAGCTCCAGACCTCAGGCTAAAGTAATGTCCAAGATATAACTGAGCAATCATGTAGCAAGTGGTTTGTTGGAGGATCTCAACTTGAGAGTAACCTCTGACCAAGGCTGACCTGAGAACATTGACCTAACTCCTCAAGACAGAGTTAGTAATGGAGAAATTCACATCACTTGTACCAAAATCATTGCTTATCAGGCTGGCCCTTTATGTGTCACTGCCCTTTCATTTTTTTCCTTGATTGTCTGCATTTAAATCTTGTCTCTTGTCTTCTAGTGTGTAAAATACTGTTCTATTTTATTCTATGTGCTAAAATATCTTGTTATGAGAATTAACAAATGTGTTAGTAACTATGCCATGTCAACATCAAGTAATTCTTTCTACTGAAAGTATTTCCTCCTAAAAATGTGAGGAAAAGAATAAACATCTTTTCCACTGAATTAATTTAATTCAAATGGAAACAGATACATAGAAGATACAGTTTATACGTCAAAATACACATGTAATAAAATTTGGCTTAAATCTGTCTTTGTGTCAGCAAAATGGCACTACTGTTTTCAGGTTTCTTCTTCATTCTGAATAGCAATATTTGGATTTTTTTTTTCCTAAAAATATCATATTTGTATTATTCCCCAGTTTTTTTTCCTTACTCAATGTGTGTACATATATATATATATATATATATAAAATTATTTTTTTCCGAATGTTATAGCACATACCAAGATATGTTAGTAAAATCTGGGCCTTTCATAGATTATTAACAAAGTCAGGAAATGAGATGTGGTTTAGAAACCATCTTTGCAACACTTAAAAACATTCCAAATTGCTCAGTTATGTGATCATTTTACCCAGGTTTCATGTTATGTGAAATGTTTAGAAACAACTTGATTTAATTTTTCAGGTAAAGCTTTATTAGGCTGAGAGAAATGTTGTTATAAAGTATAAATGTTGATCTTCAGCTTGCTTTAATAAGTACGATGAAGTCAGTATGGTTATGTTTCCTTTATCCAGCTGAGACTCTGACCTTCAATATAACATTTACCTCATTTTCTTCATCCACTAATTACTCTAGGCTATAAAAACGGTTTGTCTGGCAACATTTAGCTTTGACAAACCAGTGTTGTTATTGATCTTCATTTTATTGTCTTTGAGATATTCAAAGATAATTTTCCTTATCAGGTGTTGTGTTTTGGATTAACGTACTTTTAAAAATGGTAATCACAAAGAATATTCCTTTTTTTTAAAAAATTTCTGGTGCACTTCTGTTCTTGTTCCAGCCATTTCCCAGTGCTCTCATCTTTTAAATAGTAACTGCCCAGCATTTGGTAAGTCTTTTAGCTGGCTAAGACATGGTTTGTATTTCCTAACTGTTTTGTCTTTAGCCTTAAGTAACCATATGGTGGAATTTTGCAAAATTAGCAACCTTTTTACTTTTTAGAGAAACACTTTATGAAGGTGTTCATTGTTTTGGTTTCAAATTGTCACTTAATTACATGCATGTTCTCGGTTCCCAATTGATTTTTTCCCCAGGTTTTCTGTCTTACAATCATTAAAAGTCAAGGATGAGGATGTTATTGACTTTATTGATGCAGAAGAGAAGCATTTCTCTTAAAAAGAAAAAAAGAAAAAGAAAAAGAAAAAAAAAAAAAAGGAGAGAAAACTTGAATTCTCTAAAACCTCAGTTCTCTTTAACCTCAATGACTAATTCACACCATACACACAAATTCATCCAGTTTACACTTATTCCACACTAATAACAAACAGTTACTGAATGTAACAGTTTCTGAGTAGTCTTGGCTATGTTTCCTCATCCTCCGCCCCTGCTGTATATTTTATTACTGTTGCTGTCCCTCTTCACAGCCTCCATTTTGAGTACAGCTACATTCTGCTTTACCTTAATTATCTTCCACTCATCGCGGAGTCACAGAATGGCTGAGGCTGAAAGGCACCTCTGGAGTTCATCTTGTTCAAACCCCCCTGCTCAAGAAGGGTCACCTATTGCAGGCTTCCCAGAACAGTGTCCAGTCAGCTTTGTAATACCCCCAAGGAGGGAGACTTCAGAACCTCCTTGGACAACCTGTTTCAGTACTGTCACAGTAAACAAGTGTTTCCTGATATTCAGAGAGAAGGTCCCATGTTTCAGTTTTGGCCCATCGCCTCTGGTTCTGGCACTGGAAAGAGCCCAGTGATGTCCTCTTTGCTCTTCAGGTATTTAAATACATTGATGAGATCCCCAACTGAGCTTTCTCTTCTCCAGGCTGAAGAGTCCCAGCTCTGAGATTCCTCATAGGAGAGGTCTCTTGTGGTCTCTCTCTCTGACCATGAGCAAACAATGTGCTCTTGTGGCCAAGAAAGTTAATGGCAACCTGGGGTGCATTAAGAAGAGTGTGGCCAGTAAGACAAGAGAGGTTACCCTCCTCATTTACTTTGCCCTGGTGAGACCATATCTGGAATACTATGTCTAACTCTGGGCTCCCCAGTTCATAAAGGGTAAGGAACTACTGGAAAGAGTCCATAGTAGGACCACAAAGATGATTAGAGGAACGGAGCATCTGCCCTATGAGGAAAGACTGAGAGAGCTGGGTCAGTTTAGCCAGAAGAAGACTGAGGGGGTATCTCACAAATGCTTATAAATATCTAAGGGGAGGTTGTCAGGAAGATGGGTCTAGTCTCTTTTCAGCAGTGTTCAATGACAGGACAAGGGGGAATGGGCATGAGCAGGAACATAAGAGGTTCAAGTTAATGATAAGGGAAAATTTATTTACTGTGAGAGTAACCAAGCACTGAAACAGGCTGTCCAGAGAGGTTGTGGAGTCTTCTTGTTTGGAAACATCCAAACCTCATCTGGACATGTTCCTGTGTGATCTACTGTAGGTGATCCTGCTCTAGCAGGGGGGTTGGAGTAGGTGATCTTCAGAGGTCCCTTCTAACCTCGACCACTCTGTGACTCTTGATCATCTTCTTGGCTCTCTGTTGGACTCTCTTCAGTATGATCATGTCTCTCTTGTGCTGAGGAGCCCAGGACACAGCACAATACTCCGGGTACTCACCCATGCAGATCAGAGGGAAGGTGTGCCTATCTTGACCTGCAGTCAATACTTTGTCTAATGCAGGTTATGATATTCGTGACCAACTTGTTTTTCACCAGGACCTCCAGCTGCTTTTCTGCTAAGCTGTTTTCCAGCTGAACAGCCCTTAGTATATGCTGGTGCCTGGGCTTGTTTCTCCCCAGGTGCAGGACTTTGCACTTTGCTCTTCCCCTTGTTGATCTTTGTGAGGTTCCTGTTAGCCCATTTCTCCAGCCGTTTCTCTCTGCTGGTTTTAAAACCTCAGTCCTGCACCTGCTAATGCTGCTGGGATTTCCCCCATTCACATCAAAGTTTTTAGTTTCTTAATCAAACTTTTCAGAAACCAGTTACCTATGCACTCCTACAATGAGTAAATCTGCTCCCTGTTCTAATGAATCAGAGTAGCTTCTGCTTGCCTGCTTCCTGATTATTCTCAGATCAGCACTGAGCAACACAACAAACTTCACTAGAGTCAATGGAAAGACCCCCCACTGTTTTCCATCAGTGAAATATTGATCAGGACCCCACTGGGTAGTACTGCAACTTGGTAGCCTGAATAAAAAATATTATTTACATTTTCTTAGGTGGATTAGAAAGTATTTTTCATTTAACGTAGGAGAATATTTAGGTGAATTTTCCTCTACTTTCTAAGTAAAATAAAGGTAACTTCTACTCTCATATGTTTACCAGATTTAAGTTACTCACCCCTCCAAAGTCCACTAAGAAACAATACATTTTTATTTATTATTTTGCCAGACAGCAAGAATGCAGGCTTTCCTGTGCTATTCCATCAATTACTTCATGGTTAAAGGGGCAAGGTTGATGCATCCAGGGGCCAAAGGGAGATTTACTCTGCACAGTTACCACAGCTAAGACAACCTTTGGCTTATTTAGCAGAAAGATGGGTATCTGCTAACAAAGAGGCAGCACTTTTTTAAAAACTGTGAAGAAATGAATCACACTTTGGGCAGCCCCCAAAAATCATATTTAAAGTGAAGGACACTTCAATTTGAAGAACACAGCCTCTGTGATCTAACAGCAGCAGTGACTTCAGTAGCAGTTTTGGGAAGTAACAGGTTTCCTGATCGCTTTGGGAGATGTGGGAAGTCGATCTTCAGTGAATGCATTGATATAATCTGAAATAGCTCAACTATAATCTCACATAGTTGCTATGAACACCAACATTGCTTCATTCCAGAGAGGGGATCACCATCCAGACCTTCCATACTATCTTAGAGGCAACACATTTTGAATTCAACTGCTTCTCTCTCTCTCATCCAAACTCCTCTACAAACCTCCATCCAAACCTCCTTTATCTTGAGGTAAATTAAGTTAATCTCTTGCAGGATGCAGCAAAGCACTGCTAGTTCTGCTAAACAGACTAGTCCATAGAGAAATCAGCAGTAACTCCCTACTTTTGAGCTTCCACACGCTGGATGCTTTGAACTGTGAAAATTGTTTTCCAGTGAAAAAGCCTCTCCAGGAAAATGCTCAGTATTGGGAGCAAGATGTTCCTGTTCAGACCTAGAATGAAAGACCACAAACCATGGCTAAAGGTGTCAGAATGAAGACTAATTTAGGTACCTTTTTTTTATCACTTTGGTAGTTTTTCTTCAATTGACTCATTGCACAATCACAGAGAAATTAGTATCAAAGAAGAAGCAATCTAAATAAGATTAATCTGCTTATACTATTATTTAAACCTAGCTTTGTGGATACTGACATCAGATCAATACAGAGGTTTCCAGTATTAATATATATATTCATAATTAATTAATATATATAATCAGGCCAGTCTGATTAACAACACTGCTATACTTGTCTACTGACACATTGGATTACTACCCATGTGCTGAAATAGCCTTAAATAAGCAATCAATGAAATCCCAGGGTATTAACATATGTGAATCAATTCAAACATTAAAGCCTTCAGGTTACTTCCCCCAAAAATAGACCTCATTGGTTCAATTACTACAGTATTTTCCAGGAGGAGCCTATCAGAAACTAGAATAAAAGGCTGTGCAGCTACAAACAGGAGGGTTGAGTGATGTGACAAAACCTCTTTCACTGGCGTGACTGACCCATGGAAATGCATACATTCTCAAAAGATAATAAACACAAAGATGAAAGAAGAGATTACAAACTGCAATACTTTTCTTATTAGCACAGTAAGAAACCCACTGATGAGAACAGACCTCAAAAGCTGCATGAACAATGAGGAATGAAAACCAGTGTTTAAGTACAGTATTAGAAAAATATGGGAATGAAGTAACTTCAGGGCAAAGATCATTAATAACAAAATCAAGCACAATTTTCACATAGATTTTTTTCCAAGATGGCAGCTGCTCTTAGGAGCTGATCCGAAGCCTACTGAATTAAATGGAAAGATTTAACTTCAATGGACTTGGGATCATTTTAGCTTTTGGCTGAGAGAGTCACATCACTCCAAGTTGAAAGAGAGAAGACTTGGCAAATGATAACTGGGGTTACAGCACCTTTAGGGTCAAAAGACTGAATTGTTAAACCAATTCATCCCTGCTGTGATTCCACCATACCCAGATGATTTGCAGAGTCAGTTTTGTACTGAGCAATGATGCCATTTGCAATTTCCAATGAGTTCAGTGTGTAAGTCAGGGTAGAATTTAACCCAGTGGATGCAACTGTACTCTGAAGTTTAGTTAATTTGAATACAATAGTCCTATTGGTGTAAATAACAGCAGAAGTTTTTCTTAACACATTAAAAGGCTATATTTTATGACTATAACCTCACAGCTATGAAATATAGCTCTCCAATGATATAACTATGAGACATAACTTTCTTCCCAACAGCTGCTGGTGGGAATTTCGCTGTTTCTGAAATAAATATTATATGGATACATACCATACATGGAGGAAAAGAGACAGCA
This sequence comes from Chaetura pelagica, assembly GCF_000747805.2. Lineage (NCBI taxonomy): Eukaryota > Metazoa > Chordata > Aves > Apodiformes > Apodidae > Chaetura > Chaetura pelagica. The sequence goes on along the minus strand of NW_009952640.1, from coordinate 314,914 downwards.
ATAGGAAATACAATGAGCTGGCTCGAGATATGTTATTTATTTGCACACATTATTAATGATCTCATAGCTCAGAAGTGGTGGAGGGAACCTGAGTCACTTGTGAATTATGAAAGGTCATCAATAACTCATAGCAATATATGACACATCCATTCAGGTCATCCAGACTTCCTCCATGCTTGGATCTGTTTATCTAACACCAGTTTTAGTTTAGTCTATACTGTGTGTTGATTTCACAGTACATCATGTAGCAATGAGACCTCTTGGCTACACTCCCGTGTAAGATGACTAAGTTTGAAGTACAAGAGAACCTGAAACAAATTTTCAGAATATCAGTTGATTGAATTGAACCACACATAACTACTTCCAATGACATATGCGATCATTAAGTAACTTAGACACAAATATATCAGATTGGGGGTGTGCACATGCATCTGGAGAAACACACATTTCATACAGCTGAAAAATCAAACCTTTTTCTTATGCTGGTATCTCTCCCTAAGAAACCAAAAGAGCAAACATGCAACAGAGATTACTTTGATAGTAATATCAAAAGACGGTCAAATACTACAGAGGTTAGCATAGTATAAGAATGAAATTAACTAAAATACTGTTTTTCACTGTCTGAAAGAAAGCTAAAAGACAAATTTTGTTCTCAGTTGCATCTGAAACTGAACAATTAGGTATGATCCATATACAGACAAGGGTATAACATACCTCTGCTATTCTTAAAAATTGTACAGGCTATAGTTGTACATGTTTTAATTATAGTTACTTTCAAACAGCTCTCAGGACCATAAACCTCATGTGAAAACATGATTCTGAAAAAAAATCTGAGTTTAAAATGGTTTTGTTCAAGGGATCTTAGTAAACTTAGAAAATACTAAACTCCCCTGCTAGTTCCTCTAATCCTGTTGGTAGTACTCACTATATCAAACTGGCCAGGCACTGCCAGTTACTGACTGCCAGAAGTTCATGGAGATACCCTGGAGCAGAGCTCACTTCTTAAAGCATCAAGTACCCATATGTTTATTACTCCTTGAGCTAATGCAAACTCAATGTGGGAAATACATGGCACGTGGCACACCACAGGGAGCTGTGGTGAACACACATTTTAGGCCGTGCTACATACTTCTAAGATGTCTAATGTTAGCACTATCATCACTACTCACACGTGCAAATTCTCCATACAGATCAGTATCCAACAGCTATATGGCAAGACAAGACACATTTTAGTGACCTTCAAATGTGCTTTTTGGGATGGCTGCAAGCACTTAGGCCCATAGACAAGCAGCCCACCTGGCTCTATCTTAGCCCAAATGCTACATAAACTATTTTGTAGTGTTCTTACATCAACTTGGCACAGAAAAAAAAAGAAAAAGTCTCCAGACTAAAATCCTCTGAGCACTTCTCACATCACATGTGCTATTTGAGGCAGACAGAGACTGAAGTCATTTATCTGCACAGTTGTTCTCCCATCTGACAAAAAAGTCCAGGCCAAAAAGTCTTTGATATCAAAGAAAAACTAATTCCACTCACGCAATTCTTTGTCTTTTCAACTACTTTAATCAGACTCTCATGGTAAGTCATTTCACATTTTGTACATGAAATAGAACATTTTGTTTATATACCAGAACATGACACAAACATCACTTTCGTCAGGGCAGGAGAACAGCTCTCAGGCAAGCAGCAACACAAAGCAACCCTTTCTAAAGGCTGCTGAGCACTACCACATCTCAAGAGAAAGTGAGTGTTAGCTGTTTACTGCTAGAAGAGGGAAGAAAGAGTGGTGCTATCTTTTTTTTTTGCTTTTGTTTTTTGTTTTTTGTTTCATTTCCTGAACAGGACAGGTAACTTTCTCAAGGTTAAATTAAAATGATTGGTTGTAACATGACAACTTTATTCCCTCCCATTGAGTGGATTGTCCTCTGATGGCTCCTAAGGAGACTCCTGGTCCTGAGCTCAGCTGCGATGTAACTGTGAATCCTTGATCTCTGCTGAAGACATATGAATCAGTCTGCCACTGTAAACAGGGTGGCAGTGCTGAGGACTTCTGCACAGCAGTGCAGGACTAGTGAGCCAGATGCTAACACTCTTCATGTAGACTCAGAAGAATTACATACAGTCGTCATTAGCTATGGTACAAGGTGAGAGCCATGGCTGTCTCTTTTAGAAGATGGACATTTCCAACCACTGGCACCCTTCCCAAAAGAAAATTGTTAAGTAATTAGGCCATAGTCAGAAGAATGACCTTTAACTGATTGAAGATTAAGAACATTTAATATAAAAAAGTAAAACAATCAGAAACTGAGGTGAGTAACAAAACATAATAGACAATTCCCATCGCAAATGCCCAGCGCTGCACAATTTTGCTACTGAAAAGAATCACCGGATTTAAAACCAGAAGGGGATGGTTAGGATGTCTGAGGTTCTGCCAGAATGTGTTTCCATACCTGAAGTGTTTCAGAGAATATTAAATATAGGGTAAAAAACGGACATATCTACTCTTTCAACAGGATGCCCACTGGTCCTAAGCATTTAAGCCAGCTTAGAATACCAGGCTATATTTAAGCTGCCTCTTACCCCGTGAGAGGATGATCTTCCAGGACCAAAGGGAGATAATTTACAGATCTCTAGAGAAGCTCAAATTTCAGCTACCAACATTGCTTCTAGTCCAGGGATAAATTAAGGCCTGAAGGCTACAGTGCTTCCCACAAGACTCCAGCTCTTCAGAGCCAGTGTAAAAACTGTAAGTAAAAAAAAAGGCAAAGAACGTATTGTTTTACAGTTAACACTTCTTCCAGTTATTGAATGAGCACACGGAATTCAAATGAGATCTTAGGAACCTGGTTCTGACATCACCACATTAAATATATTGCTCTATCTCTGTCAATTTAAATGAAATCACTGCTGATTTATCCTACCATTAGATCAGAGTTAGGCGAGTGAACTGTTCAATATGACTTCAGAAATCAGGTGCTCCGAGCACAGTGTTGACGGGTTCTGTGAACGCACTTAAGCACAACAAAACACAATACACCAGAGCCTGACTAACATGATCCTGGCATGAGACCAGGATCTAAGCCTTGTTTTTCTCATCCATACATCACCACCGCATTTTTCAAGTGCCACTGCCATTAAGTTAAGATACAGAGCAATCCATCATTTAAAACCATTACGTAAACATTTTTGGGTTGAAAAGATGACCTTTCATATAACTAGGTCTGAAAAGAAGGACACTTTCCCAATGTGGCAAAGGGAACTAAGAAGAGGAATGCAACACACTATCAAGTAACTCTCCGAGCTTCATCACTAATTAATTCTGATTTCCACTGGTTTTATTCTCCATGATTGACTGAACTTTCAAACAGATCACAATTAACTCATCTTCATATCACCTACAGCCCCACCACAATAACCTTGGTACCTCATTTCTCCTCACTGCAGGACTTCTCAGTCCTTTAACAACACCCTTATGCCCTTTCTTCTCTCTCTTCTCCTACCCACATCTTTCAACAGCTTTGTCTAGCTTGCTGGTGGGTCAACAGGACCACATGGACACAGTTTGGCTGGCCAGGACACACGTTGGTTGCTGGTTTAGGAATCAAACACTTTTCTACAGCCTGTCTTATTGTGGTAGCTGCTCTCTGACAAATTCTGCCCGATGTCTCCTTTGGAAGGAGAAGACAGGACATGGGGGAAGTCAGATAAATGGGGATCCTTGTGCTCTTTCACGATGCATTTCACAGACTTTTTGCAGAAACTTTGTATATTGAAGACTTAACTTTCTGTTAAAGCTTGATGAAATTAACAAACAAATCGAAGTATTCACTGTGAGGAAAGGGCCAACATACACATCTGCAATATGACTAAATAACATTGTGTCCTTACTCTAAGAACTACTGCTGATATCACACAAATACACATGTAGTCCTAGTAGAAAGCAGTAATTTTCTCACACAATTTCAAACATTTTTTGGTATGTAATTTTCATGGAACTGCTCAAACCATAAGTTAATGCACCATTCAAGCTGATAAAGAAAATCTGATAGTTGCAAAGACAGTTAAGCCAGTATAACTTCCTTCCACTGACTGAAATGATGAAATTAAATTATCTTGGTCAACAGAATGAGATTTTCTTTACCTCCTCTTCATTTGTCAAATCTGAAAATAAACATTATCAGGGCCAGGGAATACCTGGGGTCTCTCTGAAGTCTCATTCATGCATCATTTAGAGGAAGAAAAGTGTGCATTCAGCAGAAGGATGCACAATCTCCTGTTAGCAATAAAATTCTGATGCTTTTGCAAGTCCTGATGTCAGTAATTACCTTTCAGCCTCTTCTGTACTCAGGCCTTTGCTTCTGTCATGAACACTTGCTTGTTCATTGTTCAAGCCACAGGTGTTGCAACTATTCCTAACCGCTTTGGATTCTAGTTAATATTTTTGACATCCAGTGTTTTTCTCCATTTAATTTATTCAGGCATTTGTAACAGATGAAGGAATGACAACAGCTGATAATGACAACAGCAGAGAGGAACTCCAGCTGAGTAAGTTAATTCACAATCCAAGTTAAAAATCAGACTGTTCTTATTATCACCTTCCTCTCCTTTGGTTTCAGCATGCATTTTAGAAACCATGCTCCTCACAAACTCCTAGATTCTGCAAATAATACTTTAAAGTTAAACCACTCAAAAATGCAAGTAACAATATTTTAAACATTGTCTCCATATTCTAGACAGCTGCTGCTAAAAAGTGGATGGTGTTGAAGTGGAGAGGAAAACTGAACCAATTATTTTTGGTTTGTAAAATAGCAAGATTCAACAGAAGCACTGTGTATAATTACAAAATAAGCATTCCAAAGGTGTACAGTATTTGTTCCTGTTCATGCTACTTCATGATAGTGAAGGTTTGGAAATACCCACCAGTTCTTTTCACTCCAGTAGGCACTAAGGCTATTAGTCAACATGCCAGAATGCTTTAGGACTACCAGGAAGCTGGGCCAGTCCATCTGTACTCTTACTTGAAGATGGAGAGTTGTCCTCTGGTAATTAATACATTTCCACCTCTGTTTAATTAAAGAGATCCAGCATATTCATTCTCTTTTAAAGAGAAATTTGGAGCTTTGCAATTTCTCCAGATTGGGGCTGTGAAAGAACTTCAAACATCAGAATGATTTTCTAAAAGTAATGAGTTCCCTCATTCTAGTGGGTGCTACAGACCTGGTAATAAAGCATCTTTGCTGAAAACTGCTGTCTGCAGACTGATTCATTCTGATGGCATGAGAGAGAGACTCAGACTGGGAGTGCTCTGCAGGGAATCTGTGACAGTCTTTCATCAGCAGCATACTCTTGACTTATAAAAACAAAAACAAAGGCATATTGTGAAGATAGTGGAGCCTCATGGCTGGGCAGCAGTGTTTTAGCTGAAGCTTTCAGACTCAAATGCAACAGTGTGCTTGAGAAAAGGGTGCCATACAAACCTAAAATCAAGTGTGAGATTTCTGTCTCCATTGCTGTCTGTACAAAACAGCAAAATCTCAATTATTCTCCTGAGAGGCATCTTGAGGATTTTGCTTTTCTCTTAACAGACCCACTCTACTCCTTTGAAGCGGCAAGCAGAGACTGTGGTTTGCCTCTCTGGGGTAATATGTACAATGAATGTGTTCACAGACAACTACCTCCTTTCTTGGCATATCTGCAGGGTACTTGCACCAGATTCTTGTCCAGATCATACCAGTGTAAATCTTGAATAATTTTGACAACAGTCATTATGGTCTTTCAGCTGAAGAGAGTAAGTGTCCAACAGACTCCACCAGGAGACAAGCCTAAGGAAAGTCTGCAAGACTCTATTGTAGAAGGACCTGAGAGAAGCATCTTCAAAAAAAAATCCCAGGCCACTGAGCTCCTAACCTACATGACCTTGCTAGGTTCTCCAAACCAGTCAGAACTGGAGAAGAGACAGAAGCTTGGGCTAAAGCCCACCTTCCCTTCGCTTTGCACCCACTGACACTGCTCAGGCTCCTGAGGGGAGTTTTTCTGCTGCTTCAAGTGTGGGAACCACAGGCATTTCTGGCACTTGCATGCAGCACTTTCAATATACTCTCCCCTCTACTTACACCCACATTAAGCATAAAAGACAGTGTTTTCCATCAACACTTATCAAAGTGCCAGTACTCTCAGAAGAAAAACTGAGGGGGGAAGGGGAATTCGGCTGGAGAAAATGAAACCACTGCTGTCAGCCCATTGAAAACTCTCCTAAAAGCTTTTTTTCTTCTATATTCCCTACCAGAGTGCCAAACAAACAGTAATTAAAATATATATTATGCTCAAAGCCACAGATTATTCTTCCCATTGGATTTCTTGAGTGGTTCTCCTGTCTTCTTGCATCAGTGCTTCAGGCTTTGAGCTCTCTGAGACATGACATTCATTATCTCTGGGTCATTAGCAGCTCATAACTCAATGTCAGATAATACTGATAAAGACAGACAAAGGGCAGACCCTTTTCAAATTGTGGAGCCAAATGTACTGCGCTGTGTTGTGTAAAGTCAAAATCGTATGCGTTAGTTACCAAGCAGTGACAATGCTGGACACTTGGCTGGCTAAGAAAAGTATGTGGTGTGGCACATTGTGTTCAGCAGTGGGATTCACAGAGCATCTTCAAGGCACTCACTGAAGTCCATGTGGAGTCCAAGAGGGGTCTGCAGGGATTTTGGTCACTAGAACAGAATCCAAAACTCTTATTGGTTCAACTAGGGCATAGTCATGGCCTAAGTAAAAGAATCTAAAAGTACCCCTGAAAATGGCAAACCCGGCACTCTGCAGTGACTCTGCAGGACCCACAAGCCACAGTGATATGTCTGGACTCCTGCCTCATTTTGGAGCTTCTGCACCAAATGCAAGAGGAGCCTCCAGCTACCCAACACTTGCAGTATGCTTCATGGGATCTGCCAAAGTTGCCTAGAAAAGCAGGCCTAGGGTCACTGTTTTAATAATTTCAGTATTTTATATTCAAAATACTTAAAAATAATAATAATAAAATCCTAGTGACTATTCATTCAACTGGGAATCAGAAGACCAAGCTCCATTTTCACCTCAATTTGAAGGCCACCAACTTCTTGTCTCTCTTCCTGTAGTCAGACTGGTATCCAAGAGCTCTTCTCCATTAGCATACAGACAACTAAAACAGCAGAAGCTTCATCCAGAACAGAAGAACATGTGACTTTGCAACCTAGCAGACAGGCTCTCATGACTAGTTCTTTTTCAATCCTGAGTCTATCTGAACAAAGATTTATAAACAGTCTTTGGAGTACAGGCCAGCCCTTGGGTCCATAGCACCAGCTGAACACCCTGACCCTGAGCAGCCTGAGTCATCTTCTTTTTTGGTTTTCATTTCAGCCATATGAATTGCACATTATTTGCAACACCATAACACCACTTCAGCAGCAAGGGCTGGAAGAGCTCTCCCATACAACCTTATTTTCAAGGGCATAATTCAAGGTACCTCCCAGTTCAGTAGTAAATGTGGTTCTGAATGTCCTCAGGCTGATGAGGGTGGTGTACCCAGCTTTTCTGCCTTTTAGTGATAACACCCAACTCACAGCCTAATGTGAAAAGACATTAAGGCTGTTAATTTTTTAAAATGAGACAAGGACTACTGATAGTGAACACACTCTTGTCTCATGGTCACTGTGCATGGAGTGTGCCTCTGCAGTCACACCCCTCAGTTAGCCCTGAGAAGCAGAATTATAGAATTGTTTAGGTTGGAAAAGACCTTTAAGATCATAAAGTCCAACCATCAACCCTGTTCTACCATGTTCAACCCTAAACCATATCCACCAACACTACATCCTAATGACCCTTAAACACACCCAGGGATGGTGACTCAACCACCTCTTTGGGCAGCCTGTTCCAATGTCTCACAACCTTTTCAGAGAAAATTTTTCTCTTAATGTCCAGCCTAAACCTCCTCTGGTGTAGTTCTGGGACATTACCTCTTGTCCTATCACTATTCACTTGTGAGATGGAACCAGCACCTACCTCTCTAGAATGTCCTTTCAGGTAGTTGTAAAGAGCAGTAAGATGTCCCCTCAGACTCCTTTTCTTTAGACCAAACAGTCTCAGTTCCCTCAGCCTCTCCTCATAAGACTTGTTTTCTAGGCCTTTCACCAGCCTGGTTGCTCTTCTCTGCACCTGCTCCAAGACCTCCATGTCTTCCTAATATTGAGGGGCCCAGCCCACTGATCCAGTCTGTCTAAGTCTCTCTGTAGAGCCTCCCTATCCTCAAGCAGATCAACAATACCACCCAAGTCGATGTCAAATTCAAACTTACTGAGGATGCATTCTATCTCCTCATCAAGGTCATTGATAAAGATACTTTTTTCATTGATAAAAATATGTATCTGATTAGTTGGGATAATGGTGCAACCCAAAGACTACATGGTTCTGTCAGCATCTAGATGCTTTTTGGCACCAGAAAGGGAGATGGCCGGACAAGGAACCTGCTGAGAGAGCAAGTTTGGAGAATCACAGGTTTTATTCACCTGAAAACTACCAAGATGTTAACAACCTTATTATAGATCTGGCATCATGTGGTTCTCTTGTATTCACCAGAAATATTGTCCTCTTCCAAGGCACCAGCATCTAACAACAAACTTCATCCAGTTGACTGACACAAGGCTCCAACGCTCACCTTTCACTATGGCTGCACTTCTGTCTTGCTGGAAGCGACCAAACAACTGACATCAGGATGTGAAGACTCTTTAGGATATCCAGTCTCCTAAGAAGCTCAGCTATTAGGCTGCACTGAGAGCAGTATATTGGGTTTTGGCTGAGAGCTCTTTAAATGAAATAACATTTTCCACATTACTTTCAGAACCTTGTTTTGTCAGCAGAAAAAAAAAATAAATTTAAATACTGTTATTTAGGCATTTAATTGCCACATCAGTATTCTTTCTTTGGAACTTTTTCTTTCTTTTCTTGCAAACAGCTATTGTGCTTTAAAGCCTTCGCAGTTAAACAAGCTAAAAGCAATCGTTTCATCCTAGGCATTCACTGCAGAGCCTGGTTTAATTGGTCTGGATTTTATTGCTAAATATATATTTTTAATGGATGCCACAACACTATTACACAACCTGCTGAAATGCTTTGTTACTGTAGTGTAGCATGTCATGGGGTTAAATATCCCCTCTCCCACTGCATACACGTTTGGGCACATTAGGAGGTCAAATTGTGTTTAAAACTGGAGAAATTCCTGTTTCTGGAATTATCCTGTATTTATATCACTTTATGGTGAACAGTTCTGACACATTCCTAAGTGAAATATGGGAGAGTCCAGCAAAGGATAAATGAAAATAAACGTGGCACTTCATTCTAAGGAGCTACACTTGTATCTGTCCAGAATTTGTCCAGAAGTGAAGGACAAACATTATAAAGGGGGAAAAGAACCAATAAAGGGAGAAAAGAACCAAATGAGAGTGAAACACACATATTTAGTGGGAAGTTGCTGATCAAATTTAGAAATGGGGCAGTAGGATTGCCACTTTCAGCATGTGAAATTCTATTGCCATCTCAGCTTAGGCAGAAGCCATATGTTCAAGGCATGCAGATAGGTGGCAAATCTACAAGTACTTGGTGAAATATTAGTAATACAAATTTGCCCCCCTGTTTTAAGAAAAACAAGAGAAGTGGATTGTTTCTCTGGTGGACTCCTGTGACAAGGTGAAGGTGCTCATCTCCCATAAAGTTCAACAGACTCTAGATACTAGGAAGCACTGAGTGCCAAAAGGGGTGGAGGCTGCAATGGTGACCCTGAGGCTTCAGAGAGAGTTTCATGCGGTCAGAGGAGGCTTTCTGTGCATAGGTTGGCATGAATGTGACTTTGGGTGTCAGGCCTATAAAATCTAGACAGCAAGAAGGTGATCTGAAAAAACACTGCCTCCATTCAGAAAAGGCACCTTGGGCATTCTGGAAACAGAAAATTTAAAAAGACAGCTTGAAATTGTAGGCTTCCTTTTTCATTATAAGGGTCTGCTGCCATCTCCAGCTCAGTTGTGACCACTGCTAAGAGTATCTCAGCTTCAATCTGGTGACATTACAAATGGCTGCACCTGCACAGCAGGCACTGAGTGACTTGAAGAGCAGGTCGGAGGATGAGGCAGCCAGGAGCCCTCATGACCCATCTGGAGCAACATCATTTCTGCAATCAGGCTGGAGAAATCCCAGAGTTATTCCCTGGGAAGCAGTTAATCTCTGGCCAGGGTTTACAGCGTCACCCAAGGGCAACTCTGCCTTCAGAGAAGGCAACTTCCAGGTTTCCTGCTAGCCATCTGTCTTCGAAGTTACTGCATCAGGCTAGAAAGGCTTGAAGGCACATATGAACCTTCCCAGAAGAGTCAAGGTGGTGCAAGGGCAGGAGGCATGTGCTGACAGCCCAAGCACACCCTGTGCACAGGCAGCCCCAAGACTGAGCATGGTGGTGGCAGACAGGATAGAAACAGGTCCCTTGCTAAGGACACACAACAGCTGCAGTCCCTGTCCTTCTATGGCTACTTCTATGACCCAAATCACCAGTGAAGAAATTGTGCAACCACACTTTTTCCCCAACAAACCTTTCCTGTGACCATAAGGAGGTTACAAAGGGTGAATGAATCAATTAATTCCCAGTTCAGTACTGTGAAACGTCCCTGTTGTTTCAAAAACGTGCATGAAGGAAAGAGGTTTGATTATTTCTCCATTGCACAATTAACACTCTTAGGAATGAAAATGGGACTCAGTAGCTCTGCTTTGAAGATTTCTGCAGCTGAATGGTCAGACTATGTTTTGTGAGTATGGACAGTGGAGAGAAGTTCTTTCTTTTTTTCATTTGTACTGTCTGCAGTGGTGCTTCTGTGAAAATACTGGACAGTCATGAATGAAAGGGGTTGTAAAGCAGAGCTACCACGGGACAGAGTAAAAGTGGAGCTGAAGGTGGACAGTTTATCCATATAACAATGTTTCAAGTTGGACAAAACAGAGCCTGGGATTACAAACTAGAGAGGGCACATTCAGGAAGGGCCACCATTTCATTTGACTAATTAGAGGTCAGGGCAAGGTAGGACAGCTGGAAAAGAGAAATAGAAATTTTCTTCAAATGGCTTTGTTAATCATGACAGGATCTAGTACTGAGAAGAGAAAAACACTAGTCCTTTGAAACAGTCTCATCTTCACATGAACACAGTCAATGAGTATTCCTTCAAGCAATGAACAGTGAGGAAGACTTCAAAGCAGATTTCTGGAACATTCAAAGCTTCTTATTTCGTGTTTTTCTACATCCATAACAAAAACAGTAAGGGGCACTGAAGTCTATACTAGCAAATACAGTAGTAAATTAAACATGCCAAGCACCAGCCTCTGGCCCTGAGAGCAACACTGTGAACAACCCACGTCTGTATTACGCATTTCACTTACTCTCCAAAATGGGATGACCACAACCAAACTGCTTCTTTGGAGTTTCTACCTCCCTATGCTAACTCCAGTCCCACCAGCCAGGAACAGAGGGTGAGAGCTGACCTAAGCCAAACTCATGATAAGGACCCTACTAACAGTTTAGCACTGTGGGCAATCACTTTCCTGCAGCCAAAGGGGCTGGAAATACAGAGCCACCATTCTTCAGCTACCAGGAGGCAGGATCCCACCAGACCTCACTTCCAAGACAGTTTAACCCTACAGACAAATTTCATTTAGCTCAATCATTTTCCCCTTTGCTTATGGTTAAGGTGCAGAAGCTGGAAGTCTTCCATCCTGATGATTTTATGCCAGTGGAAACTTTCAACTTCAGGTCCTACCCTAATTCCCTCACTGATTGTGTAAATGGCTCTT
>NW_009952640.1:281348-302473 GCF_000747805.2 Chaetura pelagica | reverse complement strand
CACTGATTGTGTAAATGGCTCTGCCGAATCTGAATGTATAGTGAGGACTAGTTGGTCTTCTGGGAGCCCAGAAGTGACTGGCCTTTTGCCCTTCTTCTGGAGGCATCAGGAGGTAAGGGGGATGGGGCCCAGTCAGTGGCTCTGCAAGAGTGAGAATCACTGACTTTAAAAAACAAACAAACAAACAAAGCCCTTCCTTTAAAATGAGACTAAAAGATGGCAGCTGTTACCACAGCACAGTGGGCATTAGCAGTGCTCTGGTCCTACTTCAGGGGAAGGACCCCATCCCAGTCCCAGTCCATGGAGTGAGGCTCATCTGCCAACAAAACCTGTTTATTCATCTGTTAAGGGTTTGGCTCTCCATGTTTAAGCAAGCAAAGCACCTACCAAAGGAGACGGGACCTTTTCCTGAAAGGACTCTGCAGGATTTTGGCCTTTCATTTTAATGGTTAAACAGCTTTGATCCTCGACCTTCTGTGAGGCTGAGGAGATCCGTGCAGATGGGAGACTGCTCCTTCTTTTCTTGTGGTAAAATTTAAAAGAAAAAAGAAGCTCATACATCATAAAATGTGACAATTCCCAGAGTAGTTCTTTTGGGGCGCCTTCTACCAAAGAGTTGTAGCGCTGCCAGGCAAAAGGAGAAATGGTCTTAATCACCCAAACCCTAGGCAAACACTATATCTTTTTCGTGAATCGAGTTTAAACAGAAGTTATGCAGGAAAGACCAAGTCAAAAAAACACTTTTTCCAGATGTCAGAAAGATTGAAACACACATGAGGGGAAAAAAGCAGTGTTACAAACTTTTAGCTTGATGTATCTGGTAGGTGAAAGAACTAATGCTGTAAAGAAAATGTTTGCATAGTGCTGCTGAGTCTGCTCTAGACTGTAATGCTGGTCCAACAGCACTTTCACCAAACGTTTCTTAGCCATGCTGCTGTTTGAAGTGCAGAGAGTTCAGGGAGGGGGAGAAAAAGAATACTCTAAATATGAACACAAAGTTCTATTTACTGAGATAAAGATGGAAGAAATAGATATGGATATAGAAAATGCTCTTGAAATATGTTCCTTGTTAGAAATAAACCATGTTGCCAGCACTTAAAAAAAAAAAAAAAAAAAGGAAAAAAAAAAGAATAATAATAAAATAAAATCTCTGTTGAGAGTCACAGGAGAGCAATACCATCGCCGGAATATCTGCTGATGCAGCTGAACTGAGCTTAAGACATCTGCTGAGATGAAACTACTTTGTGGCTAGAGGTATTAGGAAAAAAAGAGTTACTTCAACAAAAAAATAACGAGTGCGTGAAAACAAAACCACACCAAAATGTAACAGAACGTGCACTTCTACAACTGTGGCACCACTGTACAGTAGTTATTCCATCAATCTGTCTGCCTTAGAAGTGAAGCAAAAGATTGTAAAACAGCCTAATAAATGAGGAAACCTCCCCCACAGCCCTGATCCCTACAGAAATCCCAGATCCTGAGCAGAGTCACAAGCTATTAAGAGAAAGCAAGGATCAAAAATAAATGAGATCTAAAGCCCATTAATTCAAAACAAGTACCTGGCTCACTTTGCCACCAAAGGGCTGCATTCAGAGCCAGTGAGGTCTGCCTGCTGCTCTCTGCTGCTGGCATTAGCATCTGAACCCATGGGAGGAGCACAGCTCCCCAGTAGCACCCACCTCAGAGCCCGGCACCCACCAGCAGCCAGGCATGATCAATACCAACATATGCCACTTAACCAGGATGGTTTTAAATGCTATTTTCTTCACTTGGAGTGGTTCTTACTTGAATTTGTGAGCAGTTTGATGCTGGCTTCACTGTAGCTGATTCTTTAATGTGCTTGACCAGGATGGATGGATGGATGTAACAAGTTTTAATTAAATCACAGCAAATCTCAAGTAATTTCTGTGCACAAACCTCATCTTGCCTTTTGAGGGCTGCAGCTTTCCATTTAGATTTTATAATTAGTGTAATTTTCTGCTCTTCTTCTGTAAGGAAAACAGGAATTCAGGTTATTTTTCACTCTAATTTTAGTATAAACACTTTACTCCTACTTTTTCAAACACTGCATGATGATTGTTAACCATAGATCAGGGCTTCAGGCAACCAGGGACAGACTGACAGATCTGCATACATGCACTGGAGACATATTTTAGGCATACTGAGGGATAGGTATTCCCTCCTACATTCAAACTCTCACTTGAAATAGCAGAGGGTTTCTGCAAATCCCCCTTCTCTCCCCATTCCCTTCTCTATGGTTTCTTCACTTCTGATCTAAAATTATCACAACTACCATATACAGCTGGTGACTCAGATGTCACTTAACAAGCCTCTTCAGTCCTGCCTCACTGTATTCCCTTGAGACAACTCCCATCAACATTTAAAATAATATTTGCCATCCACTGTAGTTAGTTCTCATGTTCCTCTTCTCTGCCAGCCTAATAATACCTTTTGCCTCAATTCTTGGGTTGTGATGGGTTTAAAGTATGAATCAGCTCCAGGATTTTCTTCCAAGTCTTGCTATACCTATGTGCTTGAAAGATTTTATATGATACAGCAGCAGGAGCTGTACAATTTTATTCAGGACCAATTTAGCATCTAAGTCCTATTCATTGAGCCACTTGCATAAGCCTCAGACAGGCACCATTCGTCTTCCTGGGGTTATGGGTCAGTTTCAATCTCTCTTCTTGATGTTGTTCTGCCTGATGGAGTGGGTACAGAACCCTGGTGTCCCATGTAGCAGGGGGCATAGATGCATTTTAGACCTCATGGCACTATGTGGAGGAGACTGGTGCCACCAGGAGAAGCTCAGTGTCCCTTCTGTGTCACCTAGTAGTGAGGGTACAGCTGGAAAGGTCAACATCTGGTTTGAAGCTTCTTAGTAGAACCGGGCTGGAGGTGGGTGCATGCCATGGCCACTGGACCATTGGATAAAAACCCACCCCTTTCCACTGTTCCCTAGCCTTTTTTTCACCTCTAGTCCTTTTTCTTCTTGAATTTGCCCATTAGTATGAGAAAGGGCAAGATGACATTTCTTCCGATATGAGATATTCCACTGACTCCAAACAGTGTTCTTGTTCCCAATTCAGCTAGAAAAACTAGGAGAAAATTTTGGGTGAAGCTAAACCAGTTCTGTTGCCTGATTTATTCTTCTTGGGAGCCTTGATGGCCAATTGAAAACCTCATTTATCAAACAGCCCTAACTGGTACCATTTTACTTGTACAGAAGGGTCAGACCCTGGTGTCCCAGATGTGCAGCACATTACAAAGCCATGAAAGGGTCATAAGTTCCCAGGAGGAGAATCCCCCCAATAATTCTCCAACCAGTGGCAGCTTTTATTCTGATGATGCAATAAGTGAATTATGAACTCACTGCTAGAGCATTTTAATGGATTAACAGCTCAGAAGATCCTCAAAGTTCTCTGTGTGGAAGGCGGTTTGTTGCTTCTCTGATCTATCTCTGGTCTTTTAAGTAATAACCCAGTAACTGAGGTACCCTTCACTAATACACACTTGACAAACAAAAATGTAATGACACTCGTGTCACGACAAGTCTTCTTGTGGCTGTTGCTTTTCCTCACTGCTGTTGCTTTCTGGTCCTGTTTACTGGAAAACCTGACTCATCTGCTACTTTTTTAGTACGGAGTAATGCAGAGTTGGGGGATTCCCTGCTGGAAGAGCTATTTACAATTTAGTTGTAATCAATGCAGTGTGTACAAGGAGTTTTAAACATATATATATATGTGTGTATATAAAAATATATACGGATGTGTGTGTGCACACTCTCTCCTGCATCTAAGGTGGTACTTGTATGGTAACTTTTGCAAGCCAAGATACTAAGGACAAAAATAAAGCTGCTGTGTGGACTCTTATATCTGCAAGGAAAATAAGCTGAGAAAGCACAGGCTGGTTTTTATCACTTGCTGATGAATTTGAACTTAAGAAACATACAATCAGTTAGAAAAAGTATACAAAAAGCATCTCTCTAAGATTGGAAGAAACATGAATGTTAGATATCTTAAAATTGTTGAAATGAAAAAAGAGACATTTGGGAGTAGGCAAATGTTTTCAGTCACAAAGGGATAATAGGTGATACCATGATACAGATGCTCTGTATTGTGCTTTGATAAACACTTAATAAAAGTGTTTGAAGCTCTTCCACTGCCTATTAAGTGACACAGCTATGGTCTTGACTTAGTGGCCACACCAATGGGGCCAGTTCAGTGTGATTCAATGTCAAGTGTATCTGTATTGGTTGCTCACACACCTTCCAGTTCCATATATAGTCCTTCCAAGCATCAAGTACCCACTAACTTAAATGGCAATCCAGATGATACAAGGTTTTGCAACCAATCAAGGAAGTACTACTCACAGCCTTCGCAGGGGTGTGTTCATATCAAGAACAGCTTAGGACTTAAGATGACTGTTTGAAAATAAGTTCACAACAGACAAGTGACGTCTGACATCAAACCTTATAAAAATGGTTTTCCTCCTTTCTGAGAATCACTGTATTTAATTTTCAATAACTGCTTAGAAGCATTCATGCAGGGAATATGTGTCATGTTCATTGTGAGTAATGTACATCCTCATCTTTCATTTTAGAGAGCATCTTGACCCACCAGCACATGCTTCCCTCACCCAACAATCCCGTGAGAAGAGAAGGGCAGTTATACAGATCAGTGCTGGAAACTGGAAAAACAAAAAACAGTGTAAAACAAACAGACATTACAGAAACAGAGATGGTAAGAATTTCCTTTGGGGTTTTTTTTCCCCCCTCTTGGTCTTTTCCACCCAAACAAGTCTTTGTGCTACCGTAACTATTCAACTGATTTTACTTCAAAAGGTATCAGCAGATCTGCAAACATTTTTCCCCACATTTTTGTGGTTTTCACCCTTTCAACCCATTTTCTGCTAGGGAATTAATTAGCAAACAATGTGTGTTGTCCTCCAAGTAACTGTATGTGAAAGACACCCTGTGCAATGAGGCATTTCTTACCATTAGGGCCACCCAGTCTGCCCCCTGGAGACATGTCTTCTAAAAACTGTGTTTATATTTCCATTTTTATATAGTATTTGAAGCTGAGAATTTTCTCTTAAACACTTGGCATAACCTTTTCATTACTCCATGGTATACTTCTCACACAAAGTAACAGGCAAAGAAGAGAAAAATATCTGAAAGTATTTTATTATGGTGTTTATGTCGCAGGACATCTGGTGTTAGCTTTGATTTAAGTATCCTAACATTCGAGAATTTGTAAAATTATTTTGATAAGGAGCACTTAGCCTACATATCTTGCTACATATGAGAGTAGCTCAGTACTTCCAAAGAATTAAAAGCTACAATTTTTTGACAGGGGAATAGATTTTCAGCAGTACTGTAAATGGTGTCTAATGTCACGTACCTAGGGCTACAGGGCAAACTGCTGGTATGAAAAAGCTTAAACCATTACATTCTTCCACCGTTTTAAGCATGTTGGCAGGAGAGTTTGTTCACAGTAGCATTGTCTCATGGTAGGATAAATATAGAAGCTAGACACGGCTCCACACTACTTCTACTACCTCTGTAATGAAATTTAGGCAAAGGCATATTCCTCTGCACTCCCAGGAGTTTATAACATCCTTCCTGATGGGTGGATCTGGTCCTCAGAGGTGAAGGTTTCCAGTGCAGCATTTCTCAGCCTTTCCCCAAAGTTCTGCTGTGAAGTGCCTTGCTCGGACGCTCTGAACAAGCTCTTGTTCTTCTGCAATAAATAATCTCTGCTTTTTCGGTTCCACTTAACTTCACAGCCCCCCTCTGCCCTCTTACTTCTGTTCTGCTTCTGTTCCTGCCAGCTGTCCCCAGAGTTATTGCTTTGGCAGCTGAAGTCTGCCTCTGACTTCCTCCGGCACCTTGCAGGCAACCCAGGGAGTTGAAAACTGCACCAGACCCCTCCTCAGCACCCACGTTGCCACACGATGGACATGCAGAAAATTGCTGAAATTATTCAACATATTGCTTAGACTCATGGTGACAGGTCCTACACAAAGGCCTCCCAGAGCTGCCAAAAGGAGATCAACGTGGTTCAGGTTTTTGGTTCAGAGTAGGGAAGTGACTAACCTGAGGTAAGAAAAAACAATATTTCTTGTGTTATTATAGTAGAGGAAGTTTAATGGGGAGAAAATTAACCCTGTTTTCAAACGGAAGGGAGATCCAGGCAGGAAAAAAAAAAAAAAAAAAAAAAAAAGGTGCAAAGGTGCTCATGCTGGAAGAGGTAGAGGGTATTTTAGAGTTCACAAAACCAGCATGCAGCATTTGGGTACAAGTATCCCTGTGCCATATGGGTATAAGTATCACTAACAGTCCAGAAACAGCTGGTGATATAATTGCTGGGCATGTTGCTTGCAACAAGCACTACTGCAACAGAGCTGCTCCAGACAAAAGTTTGTACAGAGTCCTTGCAAGGTCCTTCTTCTTCTGAGCTTTCCACCTCTGCAGCTCATCAGGAAAAAGTCAGTGTAGGACCTCAAGTCAGCATCAGCAGTGGGACAAACCAGCTGCTCCTTCCTCCTCCCCAGTTTTGGAGGTGTGCAGAGGCCATGCAGGAGCAGGGGGCTGGTGAGAGCTCCCCTGGGCCACCATGGGGCAGGCACCAAGACAGAGATGTTGAGAAAAACTCCTGCCCCAAATGCCCATGGCAAGGTGTAATGTGACCTATTCAGGGCCCTCAACCCCCAGCATTACCAACAAAGTGGAAAAGCAGGAACCTTTGTCCATGGCTGAGTGTTTTTTCAGCCTGCGAGCATCACATTTTTTACCTTTTCTGCACAACCACAACAGGTAAAACTCCATTTCCTTTTTAATTTTTAACCAAAGCTGGACACCTGTCTTCTAATAGTGGGATTTGAATTCCTCCTTGTCCCTGGGTAGTCTCTTCCTTCACCATCTCCTCCTCCTCCCTCCATACAATACCCAAACATTCAAATTTAGGAAGATTTATGCTCAAGCTGCTGGAGCTGGCAACACTATATTAGGAGCAGAAGGTGATATTCGAGTAAAGGCCAAAGCAGTGCAGAACTGAAGAGCTGGATGCAAGAGCAAACAGAAAGGTAGCACCTACCATAAGGTATTTTGCATCAGAGCTGGCTGCAAATTTTTCATTGAAGAAAATTTTAATTGAAAATTGTTCTTTTTTTTAAACCAAAACCAAATTCTCCATGAGAGGTGTCTGCTTTTGCATTTTGCCTTAAAATAAATGAAGGCTACCAAACAAAAGATATTCCAATCAGCCCATATCCCAGTTTTCAGCCAAATTCTGTTTGACAAAAATCTGTCATTTCTCAAGGGAGAAAAGAACCTTTTTTTCATCCAGCCTTATTTTATAAGCCTACAGTATACAATGCCCATTGTTTTCTGTGTTGTTAAACCTCTTACCATGGTTCAGTATTGCAGCTGGCTGTCATGCTTATGTTTGTATATTGAATATCTGTGGGGTAGATTACTTCATCTCCCATGTGTATCAATTCCCCATTTGGAAAGGGACATACCACATCTTGTCTCTTCTACTGATAAGCATAATGACTACTGTCTCTTACTGTGCTTGGGTACAGTGCCACTTGAAATAAGTCTCCACTTTCAATGGGTGCTAATGTTGTGCTAATGTCCTGCAAACAATACAAAATAATAGACTTATTAAACAAGTATCTTCTGATCAGCTCCAGAGCAGGCAAAGAAATACATGCTCAAGTTTTTTTTCCCCCAGAAACAGGCCTCATGAAGCAAATCTCCCTTGTTCTCTGACAGTGGCTGATGTCCATAAATCTTTGTGTATCCGTGCTGTTTGCTAAGCACACAGTGAGGACAGGAGTATCATGTGGGATTATTTGTGCACTAGTGATAAAAATCACATTGATATGAGGAGAACTCAGCACTCTTCCTTTCCCATTCCTCCAAAAGCTCCTCAGTTTAATCTGTCTTATTTTTTTTCTTTCTCGAAAGGATCTCACTTTTTCACTGCCAGTAGAAATTTCCATTACATGGTAGTGCTATTCCATGGTAGCTGCTCTAATCATGCTTGCCATCAGCAGTTCTGAGCTCAGGTTCATGGTGGAGAACTGTATTTGCAGGAGTATCACTCCTGAGTGCTCCTCCCAGAACCAACCAGCTTAAATTTGCTGTTTGTCCTCAGAAGAAAGAAGCTGACAGAAGACGTCCAAGTTGGCTCCAGCAGTGCTCACATGTCTTGGCCCCACCACAGCTGGTGCAAATGCTGCTTGGGTGCAGGGCAGTTGGATTTTCCTGCCCAGTTGGCCCTACGTACAATAACAAAGTCCTGAATTCTCAACACTGCTCCTGTGTATGGTACCAGCAGAGCCTCCAGACACTCGTGCCACACTGGGTATGTCTGTCACACACAGTCTTACTGACAGGGAGGTGTAATCCAACTCAGCAAAGATGAGAACCAAAGTGAGGATGGTACAGTCTGCTCCTTTTATGCTTCTCTCTTCTGATGGCTTCACCCTGAACCCTCAGACTGTAAGTACTGCAGAATAAGTTCTGGGCAAGTGCAGAAACAGGATGATGTAGGACTCAGCTCTAAACAGACTCTGCAGTAGTTTGGTGCAATCAAGTGCGCTGATAGCAAAGGATTTTACAGGCATACAAAACTCACGGCCTTCCCTGTGTCTCATTTCTACATATCTGGAGCAATTGGCTTTGGTTGCATCTCTGAACTTTGCCTCAAGCACGTAACACTCATGAATCTGCAAAATTGGACTGGAAGTCTCCAGAGAGGAGCATTACCCAGGAGAATTGTAGTATTTCCTGCTTCCAATTGGGCTGAAACCAACACTAAAACATCTATAACAGTATTTGGCTCTTGTACATCTGGTCCCAGCCAAAAAGCAGGGAAAGTGGAGGTATGTAAAGATGAAAAAAAAAATGATGGGAGATTGGGGTGAGGAACAGAGTTCCTTTTTAAGAAACTAAAAGGGGGAATAGGATTCAATTGGGTAAGTTCTTTTTTTCTGAAGAATTTTTCTAACCTGCAGGGCTAGGTCCTCACCTCGTCATGACACCTGGACTTCTTACAAAAGGAAAATCCCTTAAGGCTAGAGCTGGGGGCTTTGGCACTGTTTTAGACCTCCCCAAAATAGAATAAAACTGCCAAGTCAGGCTGGGATCTAGCCCAGAGTTTGTACTAATTAAATTGTTTATTTAGCAGATAATTACAGATTTTCTGGGCTTAACTCTGTTTATACAGATACTGTTTGGAGACCTCTACTGAAAATGTAATCTTCTCACTCTTCTTCAACAGACCCAGCAAAGTCCAAAAAAGGACGTAACA
The DNA here is from genome assembly GCF_000747805.2 of Chaetura pelagica. Lineage (NCBI taxonomy): Eukaryota > Metazoa > Chordata > Aves > Apodiformes > Apodidae > Chaetura > Chaetura pelagica. Next base: position 293,150 of record NW_009952640.1, on the reverse strand, counting down.
ACTCTGCATTATTACAGATCCACGTGCAAATGTAGCATTTCAGACAGAAACCACCTATCAAGAGGAACAGTGAGAACTTGTTTTGTGTGCACATCTGGAAATGAAACCTTTAGATATAACACTGCAGAATTTTGCTACTTGTGACCTCCGTCACCAGCACAACAAAGTGCACATTGTCAAGGGGAGGGTTGGATTTCTACATCTCTGTGGCATGAGCACAGCCTCCCACACTGCTGGCTGTATTGTATATTTGCATGCAAAACAGAAAATCCACTCTTTTAATAACAATGAAAGAATCCAGTAGCAATCACAAAGCATCCCAGCAAGGTTCTACACCAGCCTCTCTGGATCTTGAAGCAGTTCAGCACAGTTAGCAGCACACCATACTGTCTACATAGATCAGTAGAAATACTGGTTGAGGACTGCTGCTCTGCAGTCAAAATTGCCACTTGCTTCTTCTCTCCACTCTGTACACTCCAAATTTATGTTCTTAGAGCCAAATATATATTCTACATTTTTGTCTTTGCTCTCAAGCCGCATAATCCAGTGCAGACTGGCTCCATAAAGTTCTAATGTGCCATAACATGTAATTTTAAATACCCTGAGCTATTAATGATAGTTCATACTATGGGATCATAGAAACATAGAATGGTTCAGGCTGGAAGGGGACTTTAAAGATCATCTAGTCCAATTCCCCTGCAGTAAGCAGGGACATCTTCCATTAGATGAGGTTGCTCAGAGTCCCATCCAACCTGATCTTGAATGTTTCTAGGGATGGTGCTTCCACCACCTCTCTGAACAACCTGTGCCAGGGTTTTACTACCTTCATTGTAAAAGATTTATTCTTGATTCCTAGTCTAAATCTACCTTCTTTCAGATTAAAACCATCTTTCTTATAGGCCCCCTTCAGGTACTGGAAGGCTGCTATAAAGTCTCCCTGGAGCCCTCTCTTCAACCACTCCAGCTCTCTCAATCTGTCTTCACAGGAGAGGTGCTCCAGCCCTCTGGACTTGCTTCAACAGGTTCATGTCCTTATTGTGATGAAGATTCCAGAGCTGAACACATGAAAGGGCAACTCGTTGCTTTTAAGCTGTACATGACTGTTAAGTGCAGCTCTTCCCCTGAAGTTTTGTCAAGCAACCAGGGGCTGGGGCTAATGGGGCACCGAGGCTGCTGGGGAATTTGCTTCTCCATCTGGGACAGAAGGTGGGTAGGGAAGACAACTCTGGCCAAAGCTACAGGTAAACCTGGGTGCCCATCATGTGCTCAGCCCCAGGCCGGTAGGCAGTGTGGTGGTGGGACATCAGCAAAGCTCCTGCTCCTAGGTCTTCCCTTTCCTCAGCCTTCTGACAGATGAGACAACTGATAACTCTCACCTGGTTTTGTATGTTGGTATACAGTTCAGAAATTTGGCCATTCGCCTCTGGTGAATGAGACCCGTTACAGCTTGGTAGCTGGGGATGTTCATCAACTCCTGAAGACAGGGAATAATCTAGTCAGTTTCTTACTAGTCGTAAATTTGGAATAGTCACAGAGAATTAAAAAACTCAGTATTTCCAACTGGGTTTCATATTCCTGGCAGATAACTGCCTAAATGTTTGGGTATTTGTCCTCAGATATATATTTACCTGAATCCATTCCATTGTGGGGGGAAAAAACCTTATAAAAATTGGTCATGTGATATCTGGCTTTAGTTTTACAGCAGAGTCACTACATGAAAATTCTTTTAAAACCTTCCCCGGTCCCAGTTTTCATCCAACAGGGACAGGCCTTTGAATATCAGGGGTCAAATTAGAAAGGAGCCCTGATATTAAATTAAAAAACAAACAAACAAACAAAAAAAAACCCCAATATTTTAAAGCCTTGGGTTTAGACTTACAAATAAAAATGTGAATAACCTTGGTTTAAGTTTCCCATAGCCTCCTACTCACAACATGCTTACATTGTCACCCAAATGCTTCAACAGAAAGGCTGTCCCCCATGGCAGTGGCCTTCTCTCTGTTTTCTGCAGTCTTGTGTCCATGCTTCAGGAGGACACAATGTAACTCCAACTGCACATGTGGTACTAGACCACCCCATTCGTGGTTTTACTACACTTCTGTCAAAGAAAGTGGACAATGGCTTTGCCTTCAGCTGTCTCTTTTTACTGGCGTCTTAACTTTGACATCTTTCAGCACCTGGGGCTTAAGAGGTCTCTTATAATTGAGAAGGGACAAGTCCAGCTCTTTTTTTCCATGAGCCTGTGCTGTGCAGGTCCCACTTGGTTATCAATGGCACTGTTAAGAAAGTTTAGCAAGGCTAAACACTGGTTAACTACTTACAGGCTTTTTTAGCTCAACAAGTAAATCCTTCAACAGTTCTGCTTGCTTACTCTGCTGTCCCATTAGACAGGATAACTTTGGGGCTAGACAAGAAGGATTTTCACAATCCTGTGCCTTTGCAAGCAGAAAATCCTGCATGTTTAGGGTGTGTTTCTTGCTGAGCAGAGATGACACAGTCTCTTTACACACAACAGGTTTTCCCTTTCTAAAATCAGGATGCAACTGTGAGTGTGAAGGATCCTACAGACTACAGCAATACAGACAACTAATAACTATCTCACCCTACCACACACTCTGGGGTCAGGAAAGTAGACTGGTTGTTGTTGCCACTTCTTCACCTACCTCATCCTCCTTCAGAGCACTGGGGGACTAGAGATACAGAACAGAATCAATCGATGACTGAGGTTAAGGGGAAATTCAGACACCATCATACCATGATCCTTTCTGTCCAAAGGATTTTCATTTAAACTCCAATTTAGCCCCTGAGCACCTTTTGACAAAAGTAATGTTGGGGTCCATGAGAGCCTAGGAAGCCTTTTATTTAGACATGGGAATGGAATTTAGGTCAAATGAGGATTTTTTTGGCCATGAAGTTCAGAATTTAAATTAAATAAATCCTTACCAGGATGAGGCAAGTTGGCTTTGACAACAAATATCCATTAGCAGTCTTGCTTCCTTTTTGGTTAGGAGCACCCTTGGGTCTGGACAATAGGTTTACGAGTTGTTAAGGACATGAAGGAGAGGGTTACTGCAACCTCACTTGTACCTGTGGTATTTCTTTAACACAGTGAAAGCTGTGAGGAAATACTGAGAATGAAATATCCCTTTTACTCAACATATCCCACCTGCAGAGTTTACCAGATCCACACACTTATTAATCTCTGAAACATCCCAAATTCAGAATATTCAGATCCTTTTCTGCAGCATGAAGCCTGACCTGAGCATTGAGCTGCTATTTCTTCAGCTCACTCCCTGCCACTGGAAACTCTTAGCTGGAGTCAAGTACAGAACGTTACATACATGGATGTTATTTCACTTAAGATTTGTGTCCAGGTCTAGATTTTTATTTTAAGTGAAAATGGATTTGGGAGAAGGATGCCACACAGGGTTCAGGGTTTTTACTCCTATCTCATAACTCTTTAGCACACTTAAGCTCACCCTCCTCTTCCTGCTCCTGCATATTCCTTTTCCTCCTTGAGCAGCTTCTGTGCTTGCACGAAAACTCTGATATGGCTTTTGGGTAGTCTTTTCATAGCCTCAGACTCATCCTGTGTATCTTCTAAATTTCTGTCTTCTGTTTGGACCTACACTACTAATACCAGCCTTTCTTAAAAAAATATATAGAAAAAAATGTTTAAAAATTATCAAAAATTGTTAAAAAAGGGAAAATATGTCATTAACTAAAATGAAACCCATTCATTTTAACCCAGCTTCTTAGGAAAGGCAGATTTCATTAATTATCTTAATAATTCCTGCTTCATAACAGAAGCCACTGAATAATTTCAGTAAAATTTGGCAGCTGTAAAGAAACTTCAAAATTTTATGTTCCCGCAACTTTAAAATGTTAAGTAGTGCAGCTGAAGCCATCATTTCAGTGACTGGGAAATCAGCAGCTAAAGTGAGGAGAAAAACCCAAAACATCCCTTCTGCCTGTGGCAAAGCTGCAGTAAGAGCTGGCCATCTCTCAGACCATATGCTATTTTAAGAACGCTTACCCAGATATCCATTTCCCACCTTAAAACCATGTGTGTAATTTGTTGGGGGGATTATCTCTTTTTAAGGAAAATCACTGATTTCACTTGTTGCATGCCTTTATTTTCCCTTTCACAAGCCAGATATCTGGTCATCCCAATAGTCTTGTGTGGAAAATGTCATGCACCAAGCTGCACAAACTCACAAACTTGGCCCTAATTTCTAGACCATTCACACACTGACCTATGGTTTCTGCAGGAGTATGGTATCTGGTAATAAATTAAAGAGACATCCAAATGCCACATATTTCTTGGGGCTGAAATAGTTCTGGAACTGATCCATTATGATAACTTGGTGTTATCCTTTTACATTACAGAGCTGAGAGTACTTCCAATACATCACACCCAATCATGTGAAGGATAGCAGATGCTTGTCATTTCTTTCCTCACCATCTAGCTGGTACATAAATACTGTACAAGCATTTTGTCTTCCCTTTCTCCCATGCTAGGTTAAGAACTCTGTAAAAAACACAAGGTTTGTAAAGGTACCATGTGTCTGCTATTTTCACCATCAGACCAGTGCAATAACAACCCAGCTGTGCTGGGAGCAGAGACACTTTGTGCAGGAACAATTTCAAGGTATGAACTAAGATGGTGTTTGCAATTGCTCTAGTCAGGAGTTCAACTAGTGCTGTCCTTGACATAAAACGGATTACCATGTAAACACTTCCAATCTGGTTAATCTGGTAGCTCACAACAGTCACATATATCAGTATAACGTTTGCTTATGCCAGAAAACCAGATCATGTAAGAAAAAAGACCCTTGAGAGTTGAAGCTGCTAACACACAGTTAAATATTCAGCACAGGCAGTCACCATCATGTTTATCACTGTGGCAGCTGCTCAGCCCATGGGCTTAACCACAACCAGCTGATGTGATGTTAACTACAACTGTCCCTGTCTGTGTTCAGTGTTTAGCAGCATGTTTAGCATTGTCTTAGTTACCAAGATTCCTCGGGGTTGTGTTTTATCATGATGCAATTTTCCAGTGTGGAAGAGCTCCGAAAGGCTAGCATTTTACAACCACTGGAACATAAGCCAGAATATAAAGTGTCAAGGAGGAATAGATGGGTTTAGCCAGTGTGCTTGGCTCGTGGCTATTCAACAGATCTTCTTCCCACACATGATATTGCCACAGGTGCAATCCTGGGCAAAGAGATCCTTTGTTTTGGAAGGAGGCACTGATAGCAGGTATTTTCCCCTGCAGGGTCCTCCTTTCTGGAGCAGCCTCCCCTCTTTTAGTGTGAAAAACCTCAGTTCCACAGACCTGAGGGCATCCTGGCAAGATGCATCAATTTTCTTAGTTTTTATGGGAGATGACAGGTCGAGCAAATATCAACATGGCGAATTGAGTGAGACTCTTGCTTTGGCACAGGAAATGTTGCAGTAGAGCAAATTAAGATATCTTGGATTTTTATCCATAACCAGGTGTATGTAAAGTAATTACCCAGGTGTGTGGAGTCTTCCTGATGGGTGCTTTTTAAGTAAATGTGAAGAAATAGCGAAAGATAAACACATTATGTCATCATATAACTCCTGTAGTTTGAATTCTCCACTGGGCTGCTTCCCAGGTATTTTAGGAGCAGAACTGTTCAGCCCCAAAACAAACCTCAGAGAATCCTAGACCTGGGTTGACAAGCAAATTCTGAATCTGGCCTCCTTTATCTACTAGGAAATAAAATCAGTCATTGATCAGAACATTCCTGAATTTTAAGAAATTTTGAGTATGATTCCAATAGGGTGTTGGAACTTTGTTTCCTGCAGTTTTCTTCACCCAGAAGAATGGGTCCTTAGGTTCTTGACATGGTTACAATGCAATGGGTTGCAATGTATTCTTGCAGAGTGTATCAGCAGCTTTGCTGATAATACCAAACTGGGAGGAGTGTCTGACACTCCAAGGGCTGTGCTACCATCCAGTGTGACATGGACAGGCTGGAAAGCTGGGCAGAGAAGAGCCTAATGAGGTTCAACAAGGGCAAGTGTAGGATCCTGCACCTGGGGAGGAAGAACCCTATGCAGTAGTATAGGTTAGGGATGGATCTGCTGGAAAGAGGTTCTGAGAAGAAGGATGTGGGAGTCCTGGTAGACAGTAAATTATCCATGAGCCAGTGATGTGCCCTTGTCGCCAAGAAGGCCAGTGGGATCTTGGGTTGCATAAGGGAGAGTGTGGCCAGTAGGTCAAGGGACGTCGTTCTTCCCCTCTGCTCTGCTCTGGTGAGGCCACAGCTGGAATACTGTGTCCAGTTCTGGCTTCCACAGTTCAAGAGAGACAGGGAACTAATAAAGAGAGTCCATCAGATGGCAACAAAGATGATGGGGGGATTGGAGCATCTCTTATGAGGAAAGGCTGAGAGAGCTGTGACTCCTTAGCCTGGAGAAGAGAAGGCTGAGGGGAGACCTTATTAATGCCTACAAGTATGGCCACAAGCTGGAACACGGGAAGTTCTACTTACATATGAGAAGGAACTTCTTTACTATGAGGATGACAAAGCACTGGAACAGGCTGCCCAGGGAGGTTGCAGAGGAATCCCCCCTGGATTCTGTCCTATGTAATGTACTCCAGGGGATCCTGCTTTTGCAAGGGAGCTGGACTGGATGATCTCTAGAGGTCCCTTCCAACTCTGACAATTCTGTGTTTCTGTGATTCTTAGATTCTTGACACAGGCTTCTTACTGAACTTTAAAGCTCTTCTGCCAAATATTGCAAAAACTGACCAGCTTTGCAGAAGTAAACCTCCAAACAATATATCTAGTTATCTTCTGTGTCCTTATTTTGCTTAATCAACAATGGAAACTTCTGGGGAGAGGAATCCATGTTCCTGAAACACTGAAGTTAACTAAAATATGCAAAGTCAGGGAACACAAAATTAAGGCAGCTCTCACTAGTGGCACGTCTTCTCATAAAGGTGATTCAAATTTCAGTGAAAACAAGTTATCTTAGAAACAGGTTTTATAAAAAAATCACTGAAAAAGTGTTGGTGTTGTTTACTGGAAAAGTATTTTCTGCCCTTATGTGAACTGGCTGTGCACAACAGCACAAAGCAAAACAAAGCCATCAACTCTGACATTTTCTGGCTTTTGAGTAAAACAGACCAAATGATAGTTGGTGGCTTGATCCAAAGCCTGTGGATGAGAGTGGAAAGTTGCCCATTCACTGCACTAGATGTAAGACCAGGCCTTACTATTTTAATGCGGTCCCAAGCAAAATGAAAATAAATAGTTATCCTAATCTCTTGACTAGCTCCATAAATTGAGCATGTAAAGCCCAGGAACCAATATTTACATATTTTAAGAGATTTGTCTATAAATTTCTATCACTCAAACTCTGCTTTTGCTTGCTTCTTTAGTAAAAAGACTACTTTTCATGTACCTCTGCACACGTCAAAAATCTCTTACTTTAGGCAGCTTTTTTAAAACCTTGCTTGTTGGACAGTTCTTTAATGCAGATACAGCAAATTTCCTGTCCCATTTTGGTCCTTTTCTGCAAGCCAGCTGCCAGATAAGACTCACCACAGTGCTTTTGTCAACTGTACATATATGTCTATGTGGCTGCCAATTCTGGAAATGCAAGCCATGAAGATGAACTCTTGTGAAGGGCAATGACATTTCATGTTTTTCAGCAAGGGACAAGTCTGACAGGAGTGGCTGAGAAAGCCAGGCACCTTTGGTACTGGTAAGGGGAGAAAAGCAGTCAGTAGTCAAAGTTCTGCTTTTCTCCTGTTTTGTTTAATTAGCATCCCAGGTGATTATGTGGAGACAATGTCTGATTTATCAAGCAGCTGGGATATTATAATGACTCCTATCACAGCACCATCATGCATACCATGGTATACATGAAGGATATCATCTGAGGGGCAGCTTCAGAAAGTGAAAGGGTTGGAAGCTACTGAAGGTAAACAAGGCTGTTGGGTTTTTTTCCTAGCGTACCCACACTTGCAGCTGCCAAAAAGGAGGCAAAATTTTGCCTCCAAAAATAAAAAGTGATTATACTCTGTCTAACCAAGTCTACCCTTAACTACACCACTGCCTATCGCAAAGAGAGAGACATATATGTATTTTGTGGTATTGCTTTTGGAAAGTTTCCATTCAGGAGTCTGCAAGAATAATGTGGGTGTGTTGCTGGTGCAGAGTTGTCTCTGTGAGTGCAAACTCACAGTCCTGTAGAGCACTGCACTATTACTAAAAGAGAAAGCTACTATTGCAGCTTTCTATGTACCCTGGACACAGATTTTTTATTCATCAGAATATCACTGATTTTCTCTAAAGGCCTGATAATAGCTCCTTTAATTTCTGTAGCAGCCTCTGCACAGACTCCAGTGGTGGCTAGATCAAGTTCTTTGAGGAATGGTGATATTTCCCTAAGACATCACCTACAGTTAGCAAAGTAAGGGTGTGTGTACTTGCCTCCACTTTCAGCTATGTTTACCCGGCCTCAGACTGATCCCTGTGATTCTCCTTCCACATCTGCTCTGCCCAGACTTTTTCTGCATCACTAACAAGGACAAATTTTGGTCCAACTTTCAGTCTTCTGTGCAATTTTGAATAGGCATGATATCATAAACCCTGTGATGGGAAGAGTGTGAGTCTCAGCATGGCTGGTTTGCTGAGGTATTTCTGGCTGAAGGTCGAAATTCTAGCCTTCCTTCATTACACGTGTACGTGAGCAGGTCTGAGCCCCATCAACGGCTGTTTCACATCTGTTTCTCAAATGGTGAGTGAATAACCTCTTACACCAGACCAATTTTAATCTAATTTTGTCTCTGCAACTGGAGCGATCTTGCAGAAGTCATACTATCTCTCCAATCCTGTTTCTCACCCCATCCTTCTACACCAGTTGAGCTGTTCAGCTTCAGGGGCCAGGGCTTGGGCCTCACAGGGTCTCTAATGTGTTTACAGTACTCAGCCCCAAATACCATTTGGAAATCTGAGCACCATCACAACACAAAGAATAATAGCCCAACATAGGTGACTGCAGGCTTTAATTGCACAGTAAGTGAAAGGGTCCTGGTTACTTGTTTTCTTTTGCACTAGCGGCTGAATTCTCTGTGTGCTGCTTCTGACTCATCCAGATAGGTCTTAAAAACAGAAATCACAAGGTGGGATGCAAGTTGCTATGATTCACATGGATGCATACTTTTAACTTCTTGTATGTTCTAAGAAGTATCCAAAGAAAATACATGTTCACCCTCTGCCTGTTAGACACACCTGCAGCTTCTCAGGGTCCCAACCAATTCAAATTAATTAACTAGCACAGCTAGATCACCCATCTAGGAGCCCTTCAGGCATTAGGTTCCTTTAAGCTCCATTTCATCTTGATGAGAGGAAACACCCCATAGCCATGATAAGGCACTGCACTGGGGGAGTTGGCCTTCATGGTTTCACCTGGTTAATTAAAACAGGAGAACTGCTGCAGGCTACCATGTAGTTCTTCCTAGGTGACACTGGCCTATGGACAGCAAACTGTCATATCAAATCTAAAAGAAAGTCTTCTTTGCACCTGTGGTTCATGTAAATGAAGACACTCATAGGTGAGTTTTACACAGTGAAACCAAGCAGTAAGTGGAACAATGCAAGGCTATTGACTTTTCTCAGGCAGAGGGTGAGGTGTGTATCTGCACCATGCAGAAATACTTAAGTTAGCTACTTGTCAACCAGCCCAAGGAGATCTAAGCTCACTCTGGGCTCATCCACCTGTTCTGGGATGGAGAACTGTATCTGGCATCCTATCTTCACCCTTCAGAGCTGGGAGATGTGTAGGAGACTGTGTAGGCTATGCCTACATCTTTTTGATGTCCCTGTAGAGTTCAAGGTCCCCTGCAGCTGCTTTGTCTCATCACAGTATTTGCAAGGTTTCTACGCAGCCTGTCCTCGTTACTCCTCAGGAAGTGTGTAACATCTTTTCCACTCCTGGTTTGAGAGGATGGAGGGAGCACAGGGATAACAGCTCTCGTTACCCTCCTCTCCTTGTCCGAAGGAGTGGGGTGTCTTCTTTCCCTGTTTGTACAGCACTGAGGCATTGTGGGGTTTCACAGGGAGCAGGTCATTTCCAGCTGCAATAGTCAACAGCACCCCTAAATATGTACACTGCTGCCAAGCCCTATTTATTTTTTAACAGACTTCTAAGACAAAGTAACAAAACTTTTAAAATTTCACACCATGGAGAAGATGGATTCTTTTTTTTTTAACACCTGGTTAATCTCATAACATCCATTTTGCTTTGGCCCGATCAAACAAGATACAAAAGACAAAAAAACCCAAACTGGGCACATAAAACTGGGCTCCACTGTGTGGAGGCACATAAAGTTTCCTGATGACTCTCAGTCCTTAAAGGAGGAAGAAGACATTTTGCTTAAGAAGATGTTATCAATGCAGGAGGATCTCAATGTCTCTGCAGAATCAGCAGAAGGATGGAGAAAGAAAAATGATTCTGAATGGTTCTCTCCCTGCCCCCTTGCTTCCCACCCACCTCTCCACCAGTCCAGGCAGATGTTGCAGGCAGATGTGTGTGCCTGCGTGGTGACATGAAAGATGCACAGGAAAGGAGGTCTGGATCTCAAGTTCTGTGTTTCACTGATTTTCAGTTCCCTGCTAGAAAAATGGCAGTAACAACCCATAGGTTTCCTGGCTAGTTTGTTATTTGAAGCATCCAGAGGAGATGATGTATGATTCTAGCACTTTTAGGCTGCTAACCAAAAATACTGTGCAAATTTCAGAGTTTGAGTCAAGCACATAATTAACATGACTTTCAGAGTATACATGACAATGCTTGTGAAAATAGCAAAAAAAAAAAAAAAAAAAAAAAAAAATCACCTCAGCAACCTAAAGAATAGTCAAAATTCTGACCCTGGGATAAACTGCAAGTTTCATGTATTCTCCTTGAGTAAATCTTTCCTATAATGTGACTTCACTTCACAAAAAAAATGGTCGCTCTTTTCAGGAAATCTGCTGGGAACACAACACAGAGAGAGGGAACATTCCAAGAGGTTCCTGGAATGTGTGGAAGATGACTTCCTCACACAGCTGATAAGTGAGCTGACCAGGGAGGGACCAGGGTCCTCCTGGACCTGCTTCTTGAGAACATGGAAGGTCTTGTGGAGGAAGCAAAAGTTGGAGGCCTTTTAGGGCACAGTGATCATGAGATGATTGAGTTTTTGATCCTTGCAGAAACAAAGAGAGGGGTTAGTAAAACTGCCACCTTAGACTTCCAGAGGGCAAACTTTGACCTGCTTAGAAGACTGATTGTCAAAGTCCCTTGGGAGGCTGTCTTGAAGGATAAAGGAGTCCAGGAAGGCTGGACATACTTTAAGAAAGAAGTTTTAAAGACACAGGAGCAGGATGTCCCCATGTGCCGAAAAAAACAGTAAGCAGGGCAGGAGACCAGCCTGGCTAAAATAGGGACCTTTGACTGGACCTTAAGAACAAAAAGAGGGTCTATGACCTTTGGAAGAGGGGACAGGTCACTCATGAAGTCTATAAAGATGAAGTGAATCTATGCAGGGTGAAAATTAGGAGAGCCAAAGCACTGCTAGAGCTCAAACTAGCTACAGCTGTTAGGGATAATAAAAAATTTTTCTATAAGTTCATTAACAGCAAAAGGAGGATTAGGGAAAATCTCCATCCTTTATTGGATGCAAAGGGTTCCATCCTAGGGTGCTGAAAGAGTTGGCAGATGTGATGAAGGAAGGAAGGAAGGAAGGAAGGAAGGAAGGAAGGAAGGAAGGAAAGAAGGAAG
>NW_009952640.1:264692-281214 GCF_000747805.2 Chaetura pelagica | reverse complement strand
AAGGCAGGCAGGAAGGAAGGCAGGAAGGAAGGAAGGAAGGAAGGAAGGAAGGAAGGAAGGAAGGAAGGAAGGAAGGAAGGAGGGAAGGAAGGAGGGAAGGAAGGAGGGAAGGAAGGAGGGAAGGAAGGAGGGAAGGAAGGAGGGAAGGAAGGAGGGAAGGAAGGAGGGAAGGAAGGAAGGAAGGAAGGAAGGAAGGAAGGAAGGAAGGAAGGAAGGAAGGAAGGAAGGAAGGAAGGAAGGAAGGAAGGAAGGAAGGAAGGAAGGAAGGAAGGAAGGAAGGATATTGCATTTTCAAATAAAATTCCCCCAAATTAAATCTTACAGAAGCTGAAGGTCTGAGAAGCATCTCTTGCAGTGCTTTTATATTGTAAATACTGAGGGTTTAGGTTACTTATTTAAACTTTAGTCATCAATAGAGCTGGTTTTAAAAAAAAAAAGAAATGTGAGAAGGCTGAAACAGCTGTAGCACTCTATGTGAGTCACTTGGACTGTGGCAGAGATGTGAACACTAAGGTATTGTTGCTCTGCAAGCTTACCAAGGAGCCTTGTTGTTGGGTGTACCTAGAGGCAAAAAATGAATAATGCCTGCTAGTCTCATAATAAAAACCTCGCTGCAGAAAACCAAGCAAGGCATACCAGGGAGTTGCTAAAAGGGGGGGTCATCAGCATGCATGGGTTAAGTAGCCCTCCCACTGCTGCAGGCACAGCAGCAACGAGTGCTGTAGGGTCAGATGTGCATATTGGAAGGTCTGTCCTGGAGATCTGAACTGGAAGGAAAGAGCAGGCCACTTACTGAAACAAGCTTGGGCCAATGGAGATGGGCAGAAAGATGAACACAATATTGATAAATTGGGCTTTTTGGAGGCTTCACTGCAAATCAGCACAGATGGCTCTTTCACCCACACCCTAGTAAAAATTGTGATTTATGACTGGAGGCAGCAAACATACTGCCACAAATTATGGCATTTTAAGATGCTCACAATTTTAATTAGAAGCTGGTAATTATTTGCCATGAAATGTGATCATTATTGTCAGGTGACGATGACATTCCCCTGGTTTGAGCATTCAGCAACTTTTTGAAGACATGAACTCTTTGTGGGGGGTAGAAGAAGGAGCACTGCCTTCCCTCCATGGCCACTACCAAAGCAGGTGTGTATTTTGGCAGTAGTTTTGCTTGGAGTACTCAATTCAGATTAATGTAGTTTCAACATCTACTATCCCAAGTGTGTGGTGGTGCCACTAAACACACACGTTTGCCAGACCACGTCATTCAGCATGGAAGTGAAGTGATTCTCATCTATCTCCCACGTGTGTACCTTTCAGATTAGCTCCACTGAAATCAAGGGTTTATAAATCAACATTAGTGGCAACAGGCCCAAGAGAGTCACTATCAGGCAACTTAGACTGAGGAACCATGATAATCTGATAATTAATAGTTATGTTTAAAAGAAGACAGAGCGTCACATCCTGGTTGCAACCACTCAACCTGGTGTCTTCTACATTCATACAAACACAGGTGAACCTGGAGGTGGTGGGAGGAGAAGGTCCTTCCCTGGGGCTAACAAAGCCAAACCTCTCTCCAGTCACCACTCTTCCTAGTCAAGGGGTCCATTTTGTCCAGAGCTGTGCATAAAGCAATGTTATAATGTCTTGGAATGCAGATCCTTCTGAGACTGTTGTAGCTATTCCTTCTTTTTTTATCTAGTTCATAGTGAATACATATGTCTACCCTTCTTATTGATCAGGGATTTCCTGCTCTCATGAAGTTATCACATTCTTTACAGAAAGCCCTTTGGTTGCAGATGACAAATGCCTGCTTTCTACTTTTTTTCTTGTGTCCCTTGCATGTTAACTATATATATTGTACATTTAGTCTACTGCTGAGACTTTCTTGTTTCCCCAGTGTCAGCTACATAGACGTGATGGGTGAACATCATCTGCATTCTTACTGCCTGATTGTTTGTTTCTTTGTTTGTCGATGACTTCTGAATTTAATCTCTTTATAAAAACATTTTCAGTCTTGGGCAGAGGAACATCCTGAGAAGAGTATTCATGCCAAGAAAAAGAGACTAATTTTATTCTGCTGAATCATCAAGTCTCTCAGAAAAAAATTACAGCCCTCATCCTGCAAGAAATTGCTGATGGACAGACCACATAGGGATTTGCTCCTACACAGGTGTAGCTTGCCACAGCCTGCTCAGCCCAGAGATGCCATTTTCCTTTTATCTTGGCCAGCCTTCAGTGAAAACCCTTGCTCTTGGGGTTTTACCATCTGCCTTTGCTCCTGAGCAGCCCCATTCAGTGAGCCCAGACTCTGACAGGTATGTAAATATTCAGCTGACAGAGATGCTGATCTCTTCAGGGTATAAGTCCCTTACTTGAGTTACTCTTAATTCCCTGCACCAGATTTTTGCCTCCCAAAAACTAGTAGTGCCATTGTGAGACTGTGAAAATGCAGAGGCAGACAGAGAGCCCAGGAGATTAGCCTTTGGCTTCCCGCTGACTGCAGAACATGCCATTTGCAGAACAAATGCAGTTATACATGTGAATAGATTACTGTTCCATTCCTGTCATTTTTAATATCCCCATCTCTACGGATTTTTTTCAGACACAATATTTCATATGGAGGTGGCTTCTTTTGTGTTTTCACCATAATAAAATGGCATGAGGGAGCAGGGAAATGCCTGTCATTGCCCCAAAAAATGTAGATTTTTTTTTTAGAGTGTAGTTTTTTAAGAAATAATCTGATGTATGCATAGTGTTGTAGGAGGTATATGAACAGGTGTCAGGGAGGACTAGTATTTAAAAATCATAAAAGAAAGAATTTGTTAACCAAACTTCAGCATTAACTACTTCATAAAGTACGTTTAAGTTTCTTTTTCATTTTTAAGTCATAGGATGCCACATCTCTTTTCTCTTCATGCATTATCTCTAGTTTTCTCATAGAGAGGAGCTACACTGTCAAAAAAATACCTGGGAAAAAATCATTTATGCTTGCACAGCTCCCAATACATATTAAAACAGAGCAAGAGGTAGTGTTTGTATTGTTCAATGCTTTGCTATATTGACAAAGTTTTATGATGTTGCCTCACAGACACACTTCCAATTTTCTCCTGATGACTTCTTCATGAGAATGTCTGTATTGGTGTTATACCAATGAAGAAGAGCATCCTCAGGTCCTGGGACTCAGAGCCTGTGCTCTGTTCCTGGGCACTGTCTCACCCTAATGTTGGGTTATCATCTGGAGCAAAAGCCTTTTCTTGTATGTCCCTGGTGCTTGTTGGGAAGTGGGGACACATTTCTGTATATACACTGATTGCTAAATCTAATGGTGTGTTACTGTGCAGACTTTCTGATCAGCAGTAGCTTGATCTTTCTAAGACTCTGTTATTACTAGCCCATACTTTATTTTAGGGACATTAACCTGCCTGTATGCTTCTGATGGTGCTTTCCTGGTACCCTGCTATGTCAAACTCAAGATTCCTCAGTAACAGACTCTTGGTGAGTCTTCATTTTAAACTGTTGGGGTTTGTTTTGTTTTAAATTCTCCCTCTCTTTCCTGCAAACCCCCATGCCATCTTTCTCTCTTTTTCTCCCTGTCTCCTGGCTTTTGCTTCTCTGCCAGACAGGGCACCCACTCTGAAAGTGGATTATGCACGTGTCTCCTGTAAGCTTTGTCAGCACCCCCAGTGGTCTCCTGAGAGCACCAACAATTAGGTCCCTGTTCACAGAAACTACCTAGACAGAAAGCTCTTCCTATATTGTGAATCAGGGCTCCAGTTGCAAGCTTTGGTTAAACAAGGTTCTTAACTAGGTTAATTGATTTAACTAGGTCCATTGGTTAGAAAAGCAAGTGGTAATAAGCAAACCTTCTTGACGAACCAACACAGCACTAACACCATGCAGGATTTAGTTCTCAGGCTGAAACAGAAAAAAGCAGTAGATGCAAAGCCTGATGTCAGGTGGGGTCACTCTAGGATACTTCTCCCCTCCCTCCTTCCCTCCCTTCCACCGTCAGAGCTATAACCAACCTGAGTCTTTCCTCATTACAGCTGGGGAGAGAAGAGAGGAGGAGAGAGGGACAGGGTGTGGGAGAGACTGATGGGGAAGAGAAAATTTAACAAGCAAGAAAGCAAGCAAGGAATTAAACAAGAAAGATACAAGGTAAAGAACAAAACACATAAATAAAGTGTGTGTTACTTTTAGCTTATTTACTGTTACTTTTTGTCCCTTTGCAGTTCAGTCACACCATAGTGATCATCATTTTCCCTAGTTTTCCAGCCTTTGGTTGATTTTCTCTACTCCCCAGATCACTCAGCACCTTTTTAAAGTCTTTTCATCTGAAACATTTCTCTTGAAATTACAATTTACTTTTTTAGAGTATTTCTCCACCCAAGTGTAACCACGTGTGGTTGAATATGACAGAAAAATTATCTGTAAATATGGCCCTGGGTAAGGTCCAGAGAATCATATCAAACCAGTAGTGTTTTCAGTTAGACATTTGATGCTAAAGGTATGTGAGGGCCACGAAGTATTTGTTGTTGAATAGTTGCTTACCAAGACAACAACATGAGGAGGCAGTAGGTCCCTGTCAGGAGGAATCAGACATGTCATGCTGCTGACTGTTGATGAACTTGGAGACTGTCGTTTCTCCTGTCTGTGGCTTTCTGTCATTGGTCTGCTTTCCTCAACAAGAAGCCCTCAAAGCAGGCACATACATGCTGCGTGTTCCACATTGCCTAAGAAGTGCCAGCCTGGATTAATGACTCTATTATAGACATTATTTTCATAGAATCATAGAACTATTCAGGTTGGAGAAGACCTTTGAGATCACCGAGTCCAACCAACATCCCTACTCTACAAAGTTCTCCTCTAAACCATATCCACCAACACCACATCCAAATGACCATTACACACATCCAGGGATGGTGACTCAATCACCTCCCTGGGCAGCCTATTCCAGTGTCTAAACACTTCTTCTGTGAAAAGATTTTTCCTAATGTCCAGTCTAAACCTGCCCTGTTGCATCTTGAAGCCATTCCCTCTTGTTCTGTCGCTAATTACCTGTGGAAAGAGACCAGCACCAGCCTCTCTAGTGTCCTGTCAGGTAGTTGTTGAGACTGATGAGGTCTCCCCTCAGCCTCTTCTTCCTCAAACTAAACATTCCCAGCTCCTTCAAGCGTTCTTCAGAAGATTTATTCTCTAGACCCTGCACCAGCTTTATTGCCTTCCTCTGTACTCGCTCCAGCACTTCGTTATCTCTCTTGAATTGAGGTGCCCAAAACTGGACACAATACTCCAGGGGTGGCCTCACCAGTGCTGAGGACAGGGGGACAATCACCTCTCTACTTCTGCTGGCCACACTATTTCTAAAACAAGCCAGGATGCCCTTGGCTTTCTTGGCCACCTGGGCACACTGCTGGCTCATATTCAGCCGCTTGTCAATTAGAACCCCCAGGTCCTTTTCTGCTAGACACTTCCCAGCCACACTTCCCCAAGCCTGGAGCATTGCCTGGGGTTGTTGTGGCCCAAGTGCAGGACCTGACCAATTTCATTGTTGTCCAGTGCTGGACTACCCTATCACAAGTAAAGCTTGAGCTTTGAATATTTTCATTTAGTCGGAGCATGTGTGACATCTCCTTTCCCAGTGGGCTCACTGGTGTTAAGAAGGAAGATAAATTTCTGCTCAGACTGCTCTTCCCAGAACCTTTGGTAGAGCATCTCTTCTAGTAGTGCAGAAATTCCGTAGGAAATAAGTGTCTGTAACAAAGCTACTTGTGAGATGTGGATTAACTTGGCCAGCTTGGGCTCTCATGGGCTGCTCTTCACCCAGAACACAGGGGAAAAAAAATGGGCAGCCGGAGTAAGGGGAAGTGGGATTTTTCCTGATGTGGACTGAAATTTATGACATAGATAAAGTTCTGGGGTTTTTTAACCAAAGGAATTGGCTCTGACCTGCTGGAAATTCCATGACTCATGAAAAATTCATGAGTCTTGGAGATGCTTCACATTCCTGACCCATTTGAGCACTCTCATCAGAGGCATCATCACGGAGCCAGTCATCTATCTAGAAAAGGGACACCATACCAAGTGGCTCACAGTTGCATTTTTCAAGTGGCTCAAATGGCATTTTTCAAATGCTTTCTAGAGAAATTATGATGTGCTTGAAGAGTTTCCAGGAAGAAATACATTGACAAAAATTATTCAGTATTCATAATTCTCCCAGTATTATTTACTGTCTCAAATTAGAATCAAGAAGTAGGAAAGGACAAGTGAGAGAAAAAACAAGAAAGAAAGGGAAAAAAAAAGAAATTCTGCTCCCACAAACTCAGAAGATGTAGCACTTCTGGATTGCTTCAAACTAAAAGGAACCAAATAATTACAATTTCACATTTCCAAGAGAACCAAGTCTAGTCCTACAAGCCTCACATGCTGCTAGCCACTCATCCTAAACCTGAACACACTATAAAGAAATTACCTGGGAGGCTACCAGCACTAATTCTGGTTGGTAGCCCTCATGTGTTTACTTTTCATTAACCCTGTGTCATTCAGGTCTTCATTAAACCTTTAACTCTTTTGTCTTCTGGTGTGCTCAACCTGGCATGTCTTGAATGGTCAAAACCCCTACTGTGTGCTCACAAAATGGGAGAAGGTTCAGGGACACCATCAAAGACCCTGTTTTATGCTAGCTTGTGAAATTATGGCATCTAATGATTTTTATTAATCTAAACCTGAGCCTGTTATGATTTAGCCAGGAACAAAGCTGCTGAGTAGCCTTCTCATGAGCAAAAGTTGACTACTGGAATATATGGTCCAAGTGCCTGAAATGCACATAGATCTGAGCTCTGTCCCCGCTCACAAATTAAGCAAGAATTAACTTTCTTGGCTAGTAGTTCTCAAGAGTTGTGAGACCTCCCCCTTCCCGTTGAGTGGTTTAACAGACCTCAGACATGCATGAAGACAGCAAGATTCAGGCTCACACCCCTAGCTCCGCAAATCACTCCACTTTAGCAATGGACACAGAGAGACGTTCAACTCATAAGAAGGTGATGGAGCTTCTAGCTTGGTGATCTTGTTTATGCAAAAAGCTGTTGCAGCAAAATGATTCTGGGAAGAAGTCTTATTCAAACCCAAAGTTCACATATCAACGGGAAATCTTCATGAAGATCAGGTTCTGATCACATGCTTAAGTCAATGCAAGCAAGCAAATCTTTTAATATCAGAGAAATTCCTCATAGGAATTACTTTACCTGTGTGCCCAGGTCACTGGGTGCTAGATGTTCAGGAGTCCTGCAGCAGTAAAATAAGTTCACTGCCCCATGACAGGAGAAAATCTGTTTTGTATACGTATTTTCTTTTCATTTGTAAAGTTATATATCAGCCTTCTCAGTGTCTTCCTGGAAAAGGAGATTCTTGCTTGACAGAGCAAAGCAACAAAAAGGAACACAGAGATTTTTATGGCTTTTGTCATCTTTTAATATTGTTTTATGAACTGTGGTTATAGCAGTTTCAAATCATGGCCATTGCTTGCTCCTTTGTTTTCACTTATCAAACTCAAGGCCAAAACTAAAAGTAAAGCTAGCATGCTTGACATACTTCATCCTGGGCAAGAGAACTGCCTATAAAAGCTAGGAAGAAAACAATGAATTAAAAAATAAGGAAAGAAAGAAAAGGAAAGGAAAGCTTTTGCTTTTATAGAATTATTATTCGAAAGCCATGGTGCGTGGCTCTGAAGCTGAGTGGTGCAGCTGTGCATTGCACAGACTAGTGTATGCCTCAGATGTGCTAAACACTGATATCTCCTTATAATGATGTGTTAATGTAAGGGAAGTGATTTTACAAAATTTTATGCCTTGTTAAGGAAATGATTCAAGCCCAGGAAATGTGCGGGTTAAGTACTTGCTTTCATAAACATAGGTTATGGTAAAAAAAAAATAATATATATATATATAAAAATTTAGATATTATGTGGAAAAATGCAGTAAAAAGTGCTGAATTAGCCCATTCCATTGCATTGAATTGTTCAGCAATTATGGTCATCCCCCAGCCTAGAAAATTTAAGTATATGATGAAAACCCAATCTAAAGATATCCACTGCTGTGCTACTGAAGACACAGCATATCATGCTTAAAAGGCACTTAGGGCTTCAATGACCAAAAACAAGTTATCTGAGGAGTAAGCTTAAATCAGCTACCATCCCAACCCTGTGCTGTCTTTCTTTCTTTCCTTTCACTTCTTAAACCACTCTTGCAAGTAGGAATTGCAACAGATTGTAAGCAGCTCAAACGTGTTCTTCATAAGTAAAAGATCTTGCACAAAACTCTTAATTGCAAAGCAAGGGCAGCCTTTTGTGGTCTTCATTCCAGAAGGCAGGATCAGGCCAACAAGCAGCATGATGGGGATGCCCATCTTGCTAGGGAAGGAAAATGTATCATGATCTGAGTTGGGTGGAGCAGAAGAAATAATTTTCAAATATTAATTTGATCTTGAAGGCCACTTTGTATTTTACTGCTTTCCCTGTGCTGTGGTGTTCGTTCACCACAACCATTCTGTTCCTGGATGGTATGTAAATGAACACTCCTGGAAAGCAGGCTTTTCATGCACATGCTTGAACAGCTTCTGCAAGTCCCTTCCAGGATGAACAGCTCTCTGCAACATGCCTTTTGAACATCGCTGATTTTCTCAGCTCTATTTATGATCTAGTATTTACTAGAGAATTTCACACCTACTGGGTATTAGCTTAGCAGATCTTTCTCTTTCAGCTCCAAAAGCCACTCACTGATCTTTCTTGCTTGCTTTCTCTCAGTTGCCTCTCCCTAATGTTTAGAAACAGTAACTTTAGCCAGAATTTTTTTTTTCCCCCTAAATTTAAAAATAATAATGTGGCTCCTCACTATAAAATGTCTGTCTGCTCTACTCCCAGCCTCCTGGGGGTTGCTGTGGGCATGGTCTGCAAATTAAGTGGAGGCACTCAGCTCTCAGTTCAGCTCTAGTCAAACATTAGCTGCAGTGTTTACCCTTGTGTAATCTTCAGTTTTGCATTAATTTAATACTGCTCAGCGTTTTTTAAACATATTCAGCAAATCCATGGCACATAGTGCTTTGTGTCTGTATCTCTCCCATCAAACCAAGTTTTGATTTTTAACCAAACTCATCAAAGTAAACTCCTCACAATACTTTTCTCTCTCTACTTTGATCTTTACATAATAATAATAATAATAATAAATGTTGCTTTATGTGGTAATTCAGCTATACTCTGAGGGTTTTTTCCCCCTTAACTTCAAAGAGAACAAATAGGAAATTGTTTTCATTTTTCTTTCACATTTCACAAACAACATGTTCTAGTTGTTTTTGAGCAGCAGAAGGTAGTAAGCATCTCCCAATTAATAATTCCCAGGTAATATCACAGCCTTTTGTATGCACAGATCTCAAGAAATCCAGTTCATAACACAAACAAATAAAATTATCTTTGAAGGTTTGGATAAAGGACAGTCAGAAATTGAGTGGGAACACATCATCACTCTTAATCAGCCTTCTATCTTTGAACATTCTTCTGAGCAAAATAAAATAAACAGAAATTTTGGAGTATTTAGTTAGAAAGTCACTCACCTCCTGGTTTCAAAACTGCAAAATCCCACTGCACTGGAAAGAGCAGCCACTAATGCCACACAACCTAGAGCCCTGTTACAGGTAATCCCACAACGAAGGGGGAAGAGATTTTGTTAAAGCAAGGACTGAAGTAAAGTCAACACCAGATCTGATACTTTTTGTCTGTCCAAATAATGATCTAGCATTTCACGCCCACCAAGGACACTTGCATAACTCCCACCACATGGCAGAACAAGCAGTCAGGCTCATACATCAGCATTTGAATTGCATGATCTTTTCTGGGCTGGTGAAGCACATGCCTCATCCCACCTACACCGATATTAGTAACTATGCAAAAATCAATACCTGTCTGATTAAAAGGTTTTGGGCTCTGCATGTTTTCATTGTGTGGGGCCTCAGGCAGGACATGGAGAGGAGGAGGAGGAGTTGGAGGTGATGGGAGAAATTTTCCATCCCACGTCACAATGCTCGGATGAGGCTGCTGTTAGGTTATACAGAGGCACGAAGTCCAAGAAAAAGAGCTGCTGAGCTGCTTGAGCTCCACCACTTCCCCTTGCAGCTGATTTTTTATCAAATCCCCCTCTTTGCTTTACTCCCACCCCAAGGACCCAACATGTCTGAATTGTGGACCTCAGGGAAGGGAGGCTGTGCTCAGCCTCTGGCATGCCAAATTTAGTACAAATTGCAAGAATCCCAGAACAAACAAGGGAAAACACAGAGCTTGCTTGTTCCTTGTACACCAGATAATTTCCTTTAGCTTATTGACATACATCACTTTGTTTCTTCTCCCATTTAGGAAAGTATAGAATTATATGCACGACCGGGAGCTGGAAGCACCGAGCCAGTTCTTCTGGACAGTACCCTGCTGGCTGAGAACTCCCTGGAGACCCCCTTGATCTCCTCATGCCTGTCTGAGGCTTTGCTCGAGTCAAAGAGATTAAGGAAAAGTCGGTGAGAATTTAGGCACGCCTGGCTCCAACAAGCCATTTGCACCAATTCACAAAGGAAAAACCTTGGAAGTGTTTCCAAAAATACAGGCCAGTCGTGTGAGCTAAGGCTGTGAGGGAGCCTGACGTGCAGACTTTCCCCATAATCAGGGTTTACCTCAACTCTGTTTATTCTGTAAACTCTGGTTTCTCAACAGAAACAGCTCATCACGCTACACCCTGGCCCGACAGACATGCAGAAAGCCTTTGTAGAGAGCTAGAAGCAGAACAACCCAGCTGTTTCTTTCATGAAAACTGTTTGTTAGCAAACTATCTCATCATTTTCCAAGCATTTCAGGAGAAAAAAAATAAAAATTAAATAATAATAATCATTACATACAATGAGAAGCTGCCAGATTGGTGGCACTTAAACGCAAGGGAGTATCTCAGGCCATGGACAGGCCAGCATGGACAGTAGCAGTGTAGCTGTCCCCACAGCCTCCAGTTAGGGAGCAGAGGATGGGAGACCAGGCTTTATCATGGACACAAAGGAATTATTTATAGCCAGCCACTTGCTATATTGTCCTTTTCCATGGTTGTTTTTTTTTTTTTTCACTTCTGATTTGAGGAGTGAATTTCTGCAGAGAGCTTATGATATCATAGTTTTATTTATCAGAACTGTCAAATAATTCTCAGCCCAGGACCTATCCGCAAACTATTCACATTAAGGCCACTCAGGCCAAGCACCATGAGGGAGGTTAGTGCTCAGTGCAGGTCAGGGCTGGAGGCCACCAAAAGTGAGGGAAAGAGCTCACACTGGGTGACCACCACCCCAGGGCTCAGCGAGAAGGCCTCAGCAATGCTACATGTCCCTTAGCTGGGGGGAAGGAGACAGAGCTTGGCAGCCGTGTGATGTTTGTGGCTACTTTGCTCATGGAAACATGTCAGTCCACCCATGCATTGAGGCCAGACTGACCATGCTGCATCCCCACATCTATCAGTGGAGGTGTAGACCCTACCTGCAGATGTAGCCACCTGGCTTATTGGTTTTCTGTCCCTGTCACTTTTGTAATCAAACATCCGGACTGAATACCTGTACTCATTTATTCAGCATTCATTTGATTATTGAGCTGAGTTTTTGTTACAGAAGTGCATTAACAGCATCAGCAAGAATTCCCTTCTCAAAAGAAATCAGTCAAATATTTATAAGAAAAGAAATGCATGCCATTTTTTCTTGCTTTATGTTACTACAGAATAGACACACCAGAGCAGTACACAGGGGAGACAGTAATTCCCCTGCACCAGGATGGGTAATGAATCAAGGGCAATACAACCTGGATCGAATTCAAACCACTGTAGACTCTTGCCTGCATGACTGCCAAACCCTGAGCCACCCAGTGCCTCTCCCTTTTGCCCCCAAAAATTATGTTTAGATTACAAACACAAAGCTTAATTGTTTATTAAGGAAGCGGTTATGATGGGAAAATAATGCTGCTGTGGAGCAAAGAGCAGTAGGGTTTTACAAGATGCAGTGGGATTCATCATCATCTCCTCCAGATCAACTCCGTCACCCCTTTGTTCTTCCTCTGCTTTAATTCTTACCGAAATAGAAGTTACTCCTCTGGCTTTGGACAGGATGGTATGCAAAACCCACACAGGATGACTGCATTGTATTGATATCATTTTAAAAGATCAGCTTTCCTTGTATTCACAGCCCTGTGAGACCTCTGATTAAACATGTGGCCTTGTTTAACCCCTATTTTATTCTCCCAATGCAGCTGGTGTAATTACAAACCAAACACACTTGTTGAAATGCATTGATATATCTCCTGTTAAACACAATAATTTAACGCATAGAAATTGGAGTTAATTTTTCCCTTTGAGGTTGTAAGACTGTGAGCTGGTACCCACCTATTCTGTAAAATGATACCCATGAAAGCACCACAGACATCCATAGTCATGTATTTTGGCTGCTCAGGTTTTAGCAGCATGTTTATAGGATCTAAGTCATCCATCATATCCTGTGGAGCTGTAGAAGGGAAAGACTCACCCTTATGAACCACCGGTGGCAAAATCAGAAAATTCTCAATAATGGAGCAAGACACAAAACAACACTGGTTTGTTCCTAAATCTGCAGTTCTCTCATCATGTATATCTTCATTCAGTGATGCAGGATGACTCACAAAAATGTTAGCTCAAGATGTATTTTAAACTCCTGAGCTAGCACTGTCCTGAGAAGAAAATTCTAATTTTACTTCCTGTGGGCATACCTTCAAGAGCAGATTATAAATCTGAGTAGTGAAAATTGCACTCCCTTTTTTTTCCAGACAGGCAGTTTTGGAAGATCAGGATTTTTCACTGTAAAAACAGCAAATTACCCACACAAACAATTTACATGCACACCCAAAACCACACACCCCAAATCCCATGCTCCTGTTCTCCACCCTTGCACAGTGTGTTGCTCTCTTTTCTTCTCTGTTTGGTGTAGCTTAGCTTTGTGAGCTTTCCTCTAGCTCTTGCAGTAACAAACCTAGATCTTTCCATTGAGGCAGAAAACCAACAGAGCCTGTTCCATTTCTAGCTGGGTGCAGTCAGATCTGCACATTCACTCTGGGTTTTTTGACTAGAAAGCTGTGCTGAGGCCATTTTGAATGTCTAGCTTTGAATGTCAGGCATTACATTTATTCAGAGAGAGCTGGCCCCATGCTGGGACACAAGGCAGCGTGGAACAAGTAGCATTTCCAGTGGGAGAAGTGCAGCAGCTTTCCCACCCTGCCCTGTCCAGGCCGTCAAGCAGGCTCTGCCTCTGCCAGTCCAACTTTCTCTCCTGCTGGGAACCCCTTCCTTCCTTTTAGACCCAGCCTCTCACATCATCTTGATTGTATCTTCACTCCCTGGTCCCCATGTATTCTCTGTGTGTCTTTTTTTTTTTTTTTTTTTTTTTTTAAGCAGATCAGTAACCTCCCTTAAAAATGTAATTCCATGTATGATTCTGGGAATATCTGACTTCAAGGGCCACCCTGTATGGAGAGTACAGGCAAGATAATAACTGCTTTAGTTTCCTACACTATTTCTGTGTTATCTCCCAGTAGGAGGCTTTCAGAATCATAGTATCACAGAAGGATTGAGGTTGGAAGGAACCTTGGGAGATCATCTGGTCCAACACTCCTGACCAAGAAGGGCCACCTAGAGCAGGATATCTAGGATCACATCCAGTAGGCTTTTGAATATTGACAAGAGATTCTGCAACCACACTGAGCAACCTTTAGCACTGCTTAGTCACCTTCACAGTGAAAATGTGTTTCCTGATGTTCAGAGAGAACCTTCTGTGTTTCATTTTTTATCTATTGCCTCTGGTCCTGTCACTGTACATCACTGGAAAGAGCCTGACCTCATCTTCTTTGCACTCTTCCTTCACATTTTTATATATATTAAGATCCTCCTGAGTCCTTTCTCCTCCAGGCTGAATGGTCCCAGCTCTCCCAACCTTTCCTCAGAGGAGAGACACTCGTTTCCTTACTCCTGTCCCTTAATCATCTCTGTGGCCCTTTGTTGGACTCTCCAGTATGTCCATGTGTCTCATTCCAAGAAGCCCAAAACTGGACACAGCACTCCAGGTGTGGCTTCACCAGTGCTTAGTAGATGGGAAGGATCACCTCCCTTAGCCTGTTGGCTCTTTCCAAAACATCTGTTAACCCCATACACATCCTTTGCTACAAGAGCACATTGTTGTTGGTGGCAAATGGTCGACTTGTTGTCCACCAGGACTCACAGGTTCTTTTATGCCAAGCTGCTTACCAGCTGGGTGCTCCTCACATATACTGGTGACTGGGGTTGTACCTCCCCATGTGCACACTCAGCACCTCACTAAGGGTGAGTAATGCCTGTTCTTCGAAAAAATTCAACAAACAAACTAAACTAAACAAAAGAAAAAAGCTTTGCTTTTATTCAAGATTGAGAATTTTCCTTAAAAAAAATGTTCACTTGATGAGAAAACCAGATTTACAGCAAAAAGCAACAAAAGACATACATCAGACAATTAATTCCATTCAGCTCTATGGACTGGATGAATATGGTCAGCACACAGAAACCAGAGGCATCTCCTTGGAAGGACAGAAAGTAAATCTTCTTCTTTTAGCCAACAGCACATCAAAGGTAATGGAAAAATGGGTTTGCTTTCTGACCAGAGATCACCAGGTCATGGACTGAATTTCCAGACATCTTCTGTATGTTCCTCAGCTTTCATCTATAGTTTTAAAATTTGCCAGAAGCAGCAGATTCAGCCAGATCCCAGGGGAAGTCACTCCCCAGCAAACAAATAATAAAATCATAGAATCATAGAATGTATTTGGTTGGAAGGGACAAATGAAGGTCACATAGTGTAACCCCCTGACAACAAGCAGGGGCATCTCCTACTAGAACAGATTGCTCCATCAAGCCTGACCTTGCATGTCTCCAGGATGGGGCCCCCATCACCTGAATGGACAACCCATTCCAGTGATTGACCACCCACATGTTAAAGAACTTTTTCCTAATGTCCAGCCTAAAACTACTCTCTTCTAGGTTAAAAGTATTACTCCTTGTCCTGTGTGAACCTACCACATGCCCTTGTGAGCAGGTCTTCCCCAGTCTTCTTATAGGCTACTTTCAGGTGCTAGAAGGTTACTATAAGGTTTCCCCAGCGTCTTTTCTTCTTTAGGCTGAACAACCTCAACTCCCTCAGCCTGTCTTCATAAGAGAGGTGCTCCAGCCCTCTCATGATTGTCATTGCCCTCCTCTGGACATGCTCCAACAGGTCCATACCCTTCTTGTGTGGGGGGCTCCAGAGCTGGACACAGTACTCCAGGTGAGGTCTCACCAGGGCAGAGTAGAGGGGCAGAATCACCTCTCTCAGTCTGCTACTTTTGATACAGCCCAGGATGGAGTTGGCCTTCTAGGCTGCAAATGCACATTGGTGGCTCAGGTCCAGCTTTTCATCCACTGGGACCCCAAGGTCTTTGTCCACAGGGCTGCTCTCTAATGTGTCTTCCCCCAGCCTGTAGGTTTACTTCTGCAAAGCTGGTCAGTTTTTGCAAGGTTTGGCAGAAGAGCTTTAAAGTTCATTAAGAAGCCTGTGTCAAGAATCTAAGAATCACAGACACACAGAATTGTCAGAGTTGGAAGGGACCTCTAGAGATCATCCAGTCCAGCTCCCTTGCAAAAGCGCGATCCTCTGGATCACATTACACAGGACAGAATCCAGGTGAGTTTTTAATAACTCCAGAGAAGGGGACTCTGCAACCTCCCTGGGCAGCCTGTTCCAGTGCTCTGTCATCCTCATAGTAAAGAAGTTCCTTCTCATATGTAAGTAGAACTTCCCGTGTTCCAGCTTGTGGCCATACTTGTAGGCATTAATAAGGTCTCCCCTCAGCCTTCTCTTCTCCAGACTAAGGAGTCTGGAGAAGGCTCTCTCAGCCTTTCCTCATAAGAGAGATGCTCCAATTCCCCCCCATCATCTTTGTTGCCCTCTGCTGGACTCTCTTTATTAGCTCCCTGTCTCTCTTGAACTGTTGTGCCCAGAACAGGATGCAGTATTCCAGGATCCTCACCAGGGCAGAGCAGAGGGGAAGAACGACGTCCCTTGACCTACTGGCCACACTCTCCCTTATGCAACCCAAGATCCCACTGGCCTTCTTGGCAACAAGGGCACACTGCTGGCTCATGGATAATTTACTATCTACCAGCGCTCGCAGATCCTTCCTCTCAGAACCTCTTTCCAGCAGGTCCACCCTTAACCTACTCCCTCTGACACCTGGATATGGTAGGGGTCAGATGGCCATATTTCACTTTTTGTGTTGGCAACTCCACACATGCTGGCTGGGAGATGTCCAGGCAATGCATCATCCAACTGCTTCTTGTCGTGCGGTTTTCAAAATCAGAGTAGGGCAAACACTGGCCCTGCTCTGCTTGCATTTAGTCACACAAAGGTTTTCAGATTCACACTCTTT